>NW_010528127.1:15436-28739 GCF_000687285.1 Phaethon lepturus
ACTAGCTGTGCCCTGAGAATGGCTTTCTAGCTGAAGCACAGGAAGAGACGTTTGGAGAGCAGATAGCTCAGCCAAACCTAATTAGGTACAGAGCATGCAGCTTGTTAATAGGCTCTGTCTCCATTGATTGGCACTTCTCATATGAACAGGTTTTTTTATTAGAAGGTTGGGGTTTTACCAGAGAGATTAAAGATCAATAACCTGCAAACAAATTATAGCCTCCCAATTTATGTGGTATAAATCTGAAAATACATGCATTTAACTTTGTGTTGTCAAGCATAAATTACCATGCTCTTTCCGGACTGGGATATCTGCTGTGGGAATACCTGGTTTGTTTCAGGATTCCTCTCAACGGTTGCACACTAACTAAAATTAATAATGGTATTTTCTTCTATTTCCTTACTTAGAACATTTATTTGTACATTCAACTCTAAGCTACACACCAAAGAGACTTCGCAATGTTAAAAAAAACACCCTCCAAAATAAGCTTACCTAACATTTCAAGAATAAATAGAAAAAAAATAGTAATTTTTTTTTATGTAGCACTGAAAAGACAGCACAAAATTTGCTTTTATTATGGTCATAACAACAGGCTGTTAAAGGTCTGAGTTTCTCAGGTTAAGTTTTTGGACACAGAATGAAATACAGGAAAAAGAAAAACCCTTTCAGGCAGTAAAACTGTTTTTTTAATTCCAGCAGTGATCTGTCTTTCTCTGTGGATGCTGTATTTTTAGACTAGCTTAATTCCACTATCTGTATGAGGTTTCTTCTTGCAGTAACAGGAGTAGTGCTTCACTGTAGAGGACTGACACCCCATCTATGCAAAGCCAAGGTGCTTGCTTCTTTTGTATGAGAGGAAGGTCTAAGGTTAAGCCAATAATTACACCAAAGAGATATGGATCGAGAAGCATTAGGTCTGACATTCTCCTACAGTAAGAGAGGAAATGGGCCTACAGCATCAGTTCAGGGAATACCTGCAATGTCCTTCATCTGAGTAGTCAGTCACAGATTTACCTCTCTTGAGCTACAATTTTTACCTTCTAGCTACTGAAGACTTTTATTCAGGTGCAGATTTACTGAAGGTGGTATGTGAAAGTGGGCTAATTTAACTCTCCCATTAGTCCTGCCTCTTGCTGTTTTCCTCCAGAGCTAGCAATCAGTGATAAGAAATTGGAGAAGGGTATGGGAAAGCATACTGATAGATAATAGTGAACAAATTGTTGAGGAGGTGGCAAGCATCCGTTATCCAGATGGAATTATAATAATGATTCTTCTTGGCCAAGACAAGATAAGATACAGTCATGAAAAGCCACGAGTTTTGAAATTCTGCTAATCTAATTGCTCTTGTGAGCCCAATTTAGTTATACCAATGTGTACACATTTGAAAATCATAATAGAAGAAAGGCACAAAGTGAACGACTAATGCTCTTAACCAGAAGCACTGCCTTGCTTTCGCTTCTTTCCTGAGAGAATCGAAGGGGTAACAGTCTACTGGCTACTCCACATCTGAACTGGAATTAGGTTCTTATTAACTGGAGATATTCCTCTATAGAAAGACTTTGGCGGGGGGATGAGGGGCTGGGTGTTAAATACAAACCTCTGTTTCAGGATGCAATTCAAATATATCTGAAGACTGGATGGCAGGAATCCTCAATCTGAAAAATACAATTAGGATGTACAGCATGGGCTTGCTTTCACAGAAGGTTTTTAAATGTAGTTCAGGATTGTCTCAGGGTAATTAAAACCAAAGGGTCAGAATCAGTTTCAGACAAAATTAAAGAGGTGGAAAATGCACATGATTATAGGTTCACTGCTTTAATAGAAGAAAATAAAAGGTTTAACCTCAAGAGAGGCAAAATGGAAACTAATCTGGAACAGACAAGTGGCACTTGAGTCAGGTGCCTGAAGGAATTGGTGGTGTCAAAAAGCTTTCTGCTGCCACCTCCCCCTTTGCAAAGGTGGATGGCAGATATGTTGAAGCAATATTTCAGGGAAAATTCAGAAGTTATTACTGAGCTGGAAGAATGCCTGAAAGGAAGTGTCTGAGAACATTAAAGTAGCTCATCTTACACATTTAACCAATTTTTGAAGTGACACAGATTATGAGAAATCCTTTTTATCTTCAGCTTTGGCAATTTTCATACTGTACAATAACGTCCCTGAAGCTCTTGGAAAGCAGTTCTAGCTATTTGTCATTCATACAGCCCGCTTCCCAATATTCAGGCTCTGACTAGATTAAGATTCCTGCTCCTAGATTTCTCTCACTGTTGTGTCTCTGGGAAAAAGTTTTGAAACTTACTTTAGCAATAGGGAATTTCCTCATCAATAGCAAGCTTTTTAACATTCTTAATACCATGCATTACATATATGGAGCTCCCCTGGAAGATCTACCGGTGCGAGAAGATCAGGCCAACGATACTTTTATGCTTTCCAGGAGAGTCTTCTGCTCCTAGATAGAGCCTTGTTTGAGAGAACAAACAACTTCGGTATGTTGGTCCTGGTCTCAGTGAATAACTTCAGAGCTCCTTCTCATGTGCGGTTATTGCAGATATATGCAATAGCATGAGCTCTTTCACCCATGATTGGCTTTTGTCTGGAAATCTGTGGCACCCATTGAGCAGGCATCCTATTGTAGCTTACATGCAGGAAATCTGATGTTCCCTACATGTGTCACATTTATTGTGTGACATAGCAAAGGGTGCCCTTGCAATACTGTCCTCATAGACATCATATATGGGCAAACAGTAACCCTGAAGTATGACAGAGTTTCCATATAGGCTACTTCTCCTCTGACAAGAAGAGGAAGATACAGTGATTCAAATCTTCATCTTAAAGTCAGCTTTGGGCAGACAAGCCTTTGAACCTGCATAAAACCTCAAAGATGTTTTCTTTTCACCCTAATCGTAATGGAGAACTGAGCCTTAACTAACAGGAATATAAAGGAAAAATATTTTCTAGACCTCTCTTCCAATGGTATATAGATGATCTTTTTTGGACAATGAACATTAACTTGACATTTCAATTTAATATTAACTGCATTATAAATGATGACATAAAAAAAGAACAGCACTTTGCCATTTCTGATGCTACTGCAGCCCTGTACAGATGCAGTAAAAGTGACTTAAAAGGAGTGATGAGAAAGGAGGGGCAAAAACTAGAAGCCAATTAATGTATCTACCTTCAAATTTAAAAAAAATTACTATCTTTGATTTTTAGTATATTTCCTGTACAGACTGTGCTGGTTTTGGATGGGATATAGCAAATTTTCTTCATAGTAGCTTGTATGGGGCTACATTTTGGATCTGTGATGAAAAAGGTGTTGATAACACAGGCATGTTTCCATTATTGCTGAGCAGGGCTTACACAGAGTCAAGGCCTTTTCTGCTCCTCATACTGCCCCGCCAGCAAGCAGACTGGGGGTGCACAAGAAGTTTGAAAGGGACACAGCAGGGACAGCTGACCCCAACTGACCAAAGGGATATCCCATACCATATGACATCATGTTCAGCACATAAAGCTGGGGGTGGGAGAAGGAAGGAGGAATATTTGGAGTTATGATGTTTGTCTTCCCAGGTAACTGTTAGGCGTGATGGAGCCCTGCTTGCCTGGAGATGGCTGAACATCTGCCTGCCCATGGGAAGCGGTGAATGAATTCCTTTTTTTGCTTTGCTTGCGTGCACGGCTTTTACTTTCCCTGTTAAACTATCTTTACCTCGGCCCACGAGTTTTCTCACTTTTACTCTTTTGATTTTCTCCCCCATCCCACTGTGGGGAGAGTGAGCGAGTGGGTGCGTGGTGCTTAGTTGCCGCCTGGGGTTAAACCACATCATGGACCTAAAAGTGCACTTAGTACTTCAAAGTTAGACATACTGAATTAACGTTATCATTTCTACTAGTATGAGGAACAAGACTCGTGAATGAATGCAAGTGATTAAAGTACGCTAGCAAGAATTAAGACAAGCAGTGTAATACCTAGGCTTGGAGGTTGAAATTAGAAGCACAAGAAAATCCCAGTGAGTTACGTACCAGGACAGATGCACATCTGGAAACACAATCTAGAATTTCTGACAGTTCTGCTCTGTCTCCTTGCCAATAAAGCCTAATTTTCTTTAGAAGAAAGGAGTACAACTCATGCCTATTATTTCAAAACAATTTAATGGCCAGTACTTCTTTAACACAACTGTACCTGGAATGACACATTAATGTCTAATTGGAAGTTTAATAGAACGAGTTAGAAAGAATAATGAGAGAATAGACCAAATGATGAAGGGGGAAGATGATAATCAGAAATACTAAAAAAAGATATTTCTGTTGGACCAAGTAAGAAATCATAAAGGCAATGGATAATCTGGAATAAAGATGAGGGTGTAAATTGGATGAATAGGAATAGATTTTAAAAAATGCAAATACGAGATCAAAAGAAAAAGGGAACCGAGAAAGAGACAGCAAAAGTGATTAGGGAAAAAGTCATGGGGAAGTTTTGCTGACTGAACAAATGCAGTGACTTTAAAAGAACAAGTCTGATAGAGTGAAAGCACTTGAAATCTTAAGGACACATTTTAATAGGTGAGACACTCCTTACAATTTATCAAGACAAATTTTGATTAAGATTTGAGTTTGTACAGCCCCAGTTCAGGAAAAGAAAAAAACCCTAAACCCTTCATTGATTATGAATTTGCTCCTGAATCCCCTGAAAGTTGCCAAAAGACATAACTTCCAAAGAGGGTATTGTTGATGAGCTGTACCCTTGGTATTATAGGTAGCATTGCTACAATATTAGTTATCACTTTTGGTTAGGGGCCTGCATATTCATCACAGAGAAGTAAATATGTAAAAAGATTTATGTGGGCACAATCTAAGCAACGTGATAACACTTTTGAAAGCCTCTACATCACCTAGGACTAGACTATCAAAAAAAGTAGAAGTGGTAAATGTTTCAATGCCTAAGTAAGTGTATCCTCTCCCTAAAATACAATGCATGTTCTTATGTGTTGTGGAATACCATCCATAGCAACAGACACGCGGAGCAGAAAGCTGACAAGATTCAGTGATAGGAAACATTAAGTATTACTAGTTGCACAGACCTCACTATCGTAATGTATACCAAGGAGCTTCTTAGCTAATGCTGCCAATCCAAAAGTATTTCTTTGACCCACAGCTCTGAACTGTCATCTGCACAGTAGCCCATGCACCTTAATGGAGGTACACTTTGTTATCCTTTAATTATCTTAGGGTAATACTGGAGTAGAGAGTGGGGAGGGCACATTATGAAAATGGTCCAGCATCCCAGTTTAAAGTTTATCATGCCTGTAAAGGGTGGAATACCTTGGTATTAGTTAGGTGTCTTGAAGTCATTAAAATCCAGGTTATTTAAGAACGAAGCACTTACAGACAAAGAAATAATAGAGAACCACACACAATCGACTGATTGAAAGACCAGAAATTCCTTCTACTTCCCTTATATCCAGCCAATATGCTGTTAGATTCTTAACAAAGATGTTCAGAGATTCAGTCCTTTTGCATACCTTATATCCTGAGGGATACAGGGAGCCTAGCTTTGGAAATCCTTCCTTTTTTTCTACTAGCAACACCCTTCTTGGGTACTTATTAAGATTCAAGGCTTCCTTCTCATTCCACCCTGCTGAGAAGGATTCCTTAATATTCATTTGGTCCCAGGTAACTTCAGAATTCTTCCCTCCTTGTCACTGAGCACCCCCTTTATGCTTTCAAAATGTTCTTTTCCCTTAGGCCTATCCAGGAGCAATTACCACCTGCCTAGATGGTAAATAGACTATGATAATGGTGCTCCAGAACCCTAAAGTTTTAACCTGCTGTGATGCAAAACAGCCTTTCGAGCAGTTTAAGATCCAGGCTGATGCTTTTTTCACACAGCTTATCATGCAACCTGATATTTTACCTGCATACATAACCTGCCAGTCTTATTTGATATAATTGCATAACTCAGTTTACTTGCAGTTTAACCAAGATCAGATCTTACCTGAAATTAAACACTGCAGCATTTTGTAAAAATGGGTTTGGTAAGACTACCCTTTCTGCACCTCAAACCATTTCCCTCCAAAAATTTTGTTTTGGGGGACACCATGATCTTGCCACCCCTAGATTTGATCTCTAACTTGGGTGGCACCCCTACCCCTTGGTTGGTTTTAGTTACTGATAATCCATCACTGGACTGATGATCCATCACTGGCAAATTAAATTTTCAATTATAGAATACATTTATTAGTCTAAAATACCCAACTTTTAAGCACACTATATAACATTCATTGCCTGACAAGAGTGTAATAAATTTACCATAACCCTTTTTAAATGCAGGCATTTGGTGAATCCTTTTGGAAAGCTAAGTTATCTTCAGCTCTGCCACTTTCACATTAATATTCCTCTGTTTAATGCCTAAAACAACTCTAAAGAACAGTTCTGGAGGAAATGATGTAATTTTATTGTTTCTTTTTGATCTTGTTCTGAGTGTTTGCCATTAACACTCTATACACGAATAGTGGGAAAACAGTTATGATATGTCATTAACTACTGATGATGATCACACTAACAGCATGTTTCTCTCATTCATTACTGCTACACACACCTGATTCAGCTATATTCTTCACTTATTCTGTATGTGTCTACTTTTTTTTTTTTTCCTGATCATCCAGCAGGTCTTTACTGATCGAACTGCCTATTTTACCAAGTAAATTATATGCACTGCTAGCCCAGCTACAAGTTATTTATCAAGCTGCTGAGTGCCTTTAGTGTGCAACAGGCTTTCATGTTCAGAGGCTTCACCATGTTTAGAGCTTTGACACCCAACTCTCCTATGTGAAGAAGTTGCAGAACTTGCAACACTTCTGAATTAATACAAGATATAGTCCAATATGTCATTATTACATCTGATATCATGGTTCCCACTTGTGAACCAACTTCCTGCAAGTGTATTTTATGCCCGCAACAAATTTTAATCTAAAAATACAATCCCAAATTTCCAGGCTTATTGCTTCTGTTCACAAACTGAAGGAATACTTTTCTCTCTTTGCTCCTCCGAAGTTTCATAGAGAGTCTGTGGGACAGGAAAAGATAATTGACTTCCTGTAACTCCTGGTTTAATAAAGTTAACCAAGTTCTGCCCTCAGGTTTACACCTACAGACTTAGAGTTAGGGAGATGAGAGCAGACTTGAATTCTTGCTCTGCAACTTTCTTAACAATCCTGTAGCATTTTTTTTATATTTCACCATTTCATTGTCTGGTAACATACTATCTGCTCAGCTAGAATAACAGAAATAAATGAAATATCCTATTATACTTACTGGCTATCCTGGAGATGACTGGACTCTGTCTTCACAGGGGAGCAAAGAGACTAGAGATTTTACCTTAACATATGTAAAGCATGCCCTAAGCCTCTTATCCACAGTAGTGCCACAGAAGACTACTGAGGTAACATTTTATGGACAAAGAAGTCCAAAACACATGGAGGATGTTTATCAAATGAGACTGCTACCAGGAACTGACCATGAAACAGGGCACTTTTGGGAAAATGCTCGTCATGAAAACTACGTAAAATTCCTGCCTCTCTGACTGCCAGTAGCGGCTTTGTGGATTCCCTTGAGATGATTTACAAACAAAAGACACCAAAGTGTGCAAAGGACACGGTTATGTAATTGTGAAGTCATTTCGGCACTACAGAAATATGATTATGGTAGTAGGAAATTATTTCCTTTTTTTTTCTTGCATTAGACAATAGAGCATCAAATATCAAAGAATTAAGAGAGTTAACTTGTTTCCTGTTGCTTTTACGTCAATTTTGACAGGAAGTAATTACAGGTAGTTTGTTCAAACGTGATACTAATATTCTTTCTGCTTCTGCTGGAAAAACTACACATTTAACTAAATGGAATTAATATGGTAAGCTTTAGTTATCAGCTGTACATATCTAAGATACCAAATATATGTCAAATATCTGTCTCTTAATAAGTTGCTTCACCGTTGCAAGCTAAGTTTAGACACATGTGTTTTGCTGTGTTAAACATGCACATTATTCAAACCAGGGCAACTGATCTGTAGATTAGAATTATTTTACAGGTAATTGAAGCAAATTAAACTCTCCCCATTACAAAACCGTATCTGAATGCTAAATATTTACTTGTTCAACTGGGATAGAGTTATACATGTACTTGAAAAGCAACATGGTTGGAAACTAAAGTCAGGCTATTCTGTGCCACATTTTAAAGTCTGTTTTCAGATGCTCCTAATCTTGTTTTAGGTTGTTTTTGCCATTGAATTCACATTATCCCCAGAAGCTGCTACCAGTCAAGCACCAAGTAGCACTTTCTTCATGCCAGGAATAAACAATCCCCCCCACCTCTACACCTGTCAAAGTAGCTGCAGCTGGTGGAAAGTGATGCACTCACTGGGCAGTGGGTCAGCCTGGAGGAGCAGTAGCTGCGGCCGGCGAAAGGGGACAGGCTCTGTGAGCCAGAAAAGAGGCATGTAGGAAAGGACGTTCCTCCGTCCAGGAAGGTCTCAGTACTGTGTGTGAGACACTTGCCTATCCAAGTCCTTGTAGGAGCACCAGTGGGCTTTGGAGTTGCATGATCATATGATTATAGAGTCAAATAATAGCAGCATTTGGTTCCCCTAGTTGGATAAAATGCTAGAAATCTGCTGCAACTGTTTTGAGAAGGCTTGTTACATATCTGCTAGGAAAAGATTACAGATCAGCACTAATTATCAAGACCTAATTTAGATAATCAAATTTACCTTTCATTTTTGCAGTAATATATTCTCTGTATAATTTAACGTTTTGCTGTGAACATCTTATGTTATTACAAGAAATTACACTATATACGGTAAGATTTTTAAACTATGTGAAAAATTAATGTAAACGTACCTACATACAGAGTATTTTAGTAGCCTGAGAAGTAAAAAATCATTATGATTACAGAGCAGTTATCAGGACTGCTCAAATATTTTCTCTCAAGTAGAATCCTAGGGCAGAAAACAATACCATGTATCTCACTAGAAATTCACATTTAAATATGAACTGCTGGGTGCCGGACTTTTATCACAGGTAAGGCTGATACAGCTCAGGCTTGTAAACCTGTGAGTTTTCTATCTAACCCTCAAAGCCCTTTTTAGAAAAAGAGTAAGAAGCTTTTCTTTCTTGTACAACACCCCCACCCACCCCGCAAAAAACCCCCAAAACAACAAAACAAAGAAAAAAAGTGGGTTTTCCAATTTCTAGGTCCCGCAAGTTTGGAAGGAGAAGAACATTCTGATTACAGTTATTCTGTCAAACTCACAGGGCTTCAACACAATCTAATGGCAAAAATGGACTGATTGAACAAAGAAATAGTTAAGGGATAAAAATTAAAGTATCTGCTATAAATGAAAAATAATTTTATTTCTAGGTGATGCGATAACCAGAAAGAATAAAACTGCTAGATGCAGGAGACACTAATTTATGTACAAACCCTGAGGTAATGAGTGACACACATTTTAATGTAAATAAATGTAAAAGAATGAGATAGGACCAATGAATAGATATTTGCTGATAAGAAAGAAACAAATAGGTGTGAGTGCAGGGGAAATAAATATAGACACATCTTCTGTTCACGATATAGCTAAAATGGCCAAAGAGATTAAGAGAAAATGTCACCATGTAATGAAGGTGGATTATAGCAAAGAAACGCCTGAGTTGCCTCTTACATAATAAGCAGCAGCAGCGGGCCTGATTTTGTACTTTTTTTATATCTCCCTTGAATACAACCCTTTTTCTGAAACATAACACAAAACAGACTTAAGATGTAAATATATTTCAAAATGGTTAGGAAGAAAAACAGCAGCTCTGCAAGGAACACTTCACAGCAAAATCAGAACTGTTACTTAAGGCCTGAATTCTGAAGACACATAAGTACTTGACTTTTACTGTAATCCCAGTCATTTCAATACCTCAATTTGCTTCTGTTGAATCCTTCCCTTCCTTCTTGTCATTCAGTTGCCCTGATAATTCACCTTGCATTTGCCAGCTCACCGGAGCTCTGTAGAGGCTGTTTAACAAAAAAACCCACATACCCTGAAACTGCATCCCTGGAAGCCATTTTCTAGCCATTTGAATGATGGCCAGAGAATCTCCAGTTTCACCAGTTTTTTTTCCCCCCAATATGAAAGAACAAGAGAATTAATTTTTTTTTATGAAGGTCAAATTTGGAACATTTAGAATTTGACATATAATATGTCACCAAAAGAATAAAAACCCCACACCCCCAAACAGAGCTATCCATTAACTTCCTTCTTCCTTATTTGAAAGGAAACTTTGGCATAATCATTGCAGATTTCCTTAGGAAGCAAGGGGAGTAATGGCTGAAAGATCTGCAATTAATCACTCAAGATGCATTGCATAGGTAAGGAGCAGAAGGACACATGCTACATTTTTCTCCCAAAGGGAACAACTCATCAGGAACACAGCATGTATCTTGTAAAAATCAGTAGGACAGACCCTATGACCAAAACAAAGAAGAATGAAGAAAATTAACTCATAGAAGCACTAGCAATTTACCTTAGTTTTAGAATGGTGAAAACTACAGGAGATTGAAGCACATACAGCTTGATCTTACATTTTCTTAGGAAAGACTTAAAAAAAGCCCCAACCCTAAATACCAAAATACACATACAAAAAACCCCACCCCAAACCCCACAACTTATTTGACTGCAGAAAATGGAATGTATTTGGTGTGCATGGAATAAAAAAAAGTGTTGATTGGCTTTTCTTTGCAAGTTCCTGTTTTGGATTGCCAGAAGTAGTTGGTTAATTGTGCGATCATATGATCTGGGACAAGATCTTAAATATAGCTATGATGGCATTTAAACTTTCACTCTTCAGATGCAATTTGAGCCATTCAGCTCTCAATAACTTGAACAGGATCGTGATCTTTGAATATGATAATACCTGCCTTTTTTCCCACCGATTCCCATGAGCTCTATGCTTGCTACAGGGATGGCTTAACTGGTTATTCAATATAACTTTATATGTTATATAACAGGTATTCATATTTAAAAAACCAAAGTGTTTCTTCTACCAATCTTTCCTCTTCTATTCTGAGAAGACACCTTGAAAAGAAGTGGGTATTACTTTACATTCATTCCCTTTTTGGCCTTCACCAACACTTCTTGCTAGAGGTACTTGAACTAGGTTGTGTACTCGATCCAGTCTGGCTGAACTGTGTCGTCCATGACTGAGCCTCTCAGGTACAGGCTGTAGTAAGCCTCACGGGTGTACCGTGCACATGCAAGTCATCTGCCTGCTGGAAATCTGTTAGACCACGTACTGGATTTACTACACAAATGCTGCACAGCACATTCACAGCACATTGCTGTACAACTGATCTGTCTTACTGTGCTGGACAGTATGAAGTTGCTCTAATACTAAACTCATCTTCCTCTTAGATACGTGGGGATCCAGCAGTCTGCACTGCTGGGCATCCAGTACATTGCTGCTCAAAGCCAATAGAGTTAAAAGGATCAGAGTATTAGAAATGCTGTGCACACACACAAAACCACCCTGCCAGCTCTTATTGTTAGCAGGTCACATGGGAGGGGTTGTCTGCCCACGCTCCATTCTGGATCATGATCTCCGTTGTTCAGGCCATAGACCTCTCTGCCCCTTCCCTCCATCCCTCTGCTCTGCCATTCTGTGTTCTTCACCACAATTGTTCTCCCCAGTGAAATCCTAGGTTGTGCACAAGCTGTTGGGTTTTTCCCCCCCCTGCAATTTAAGCAAATTTGTTCAAGTGACTCTTGTTGCTGCTTCCCCCCGCCTCACCTCTGGTGGCATGCAGAAGTTCTATGTTCATACCAGTAAGTATTTAGATTTATTTGGATTCATACTCTGCAGCTTCTTACATATGGTCTCAGTTTTTAGATATGATTTCTGTAAGGTACACACAAGTACTTCCAAGCTTATTTATAGAATGATAAATATTCATTAAAAACAATGGCCTCCTGTTTGTCACTTGCTGATTTTATACTCACAGTAGGAATTCTGGTACCCAAGGCATTATTTAATAAAGACAGTGTCAAACTGTGTTGAGAACAAGTACTCACTCCAGTTTAACCACACTGTTTCTTACTACCGTGGAACAGCCATTCTTAAAGAACAGAGGATTATCATCTGTTTCGTAGAATGTGTTTAAAAACCATAAGGGTCTTTGGTTATCAATGAAAACCAAACAACCTCCTAGATTTTGTAGATTAAGTAGGTAGGCATAGGCTAAGCAAAATGGGAGAACAGCAGCAGACAGCATCATTAAGCTTAGTCTGTGCCATTATAAAACCAATGCCTGTACCTGCTTTTGAGATATCAACTAATGGCTTGAGGTACCTTTTCTTGGAATCAAGATCAAAGTTCTGATTATATATGGTCATTAACAATTTAATGTCTTTTTCTGACCTTTTTTCTTTTTTTAGTTTTTTTTTTTTTGCAAGAGAGCACGTGTTACTGTTTGTGGTGTTCTTCCTGCCAAAGTCCAATTTGGGCTGTTGAACACTCCTTATCCAACGCAATCTGGTTTTGTTACCACCTGTTTTATTGGAAAGAACATCATGCTGCAGGGTATGCATTTGATAGTTAATATACGTAATATCAAGTGCACCTTTTGCAATACCTCTGCATTTCAGAACCAGGAAGCCCAATGTTGCAGGATTCCAAAATTGTAAGTGTTCCCTGTTTTCTTGTGGGGACATCTACCAGTGAGAGTACTGAGGCTCAGTAAGATCCCAAGCTGTTAGAACCTTCTCCCACCAAGGTGACTAACAGTGGCCCATATTAATCACCTAAATTAGGAACACAGTGGCCTTAACTCACCTACACAGTGTGGTTAAAATCTGGACTATTTTCTGAGGACAGAGTCATCTCCACCGAGCCTATACCTGGAGCTGCTTCACTCATCAGTGTTGCATCTGAGTTTGGCTAATTAGCATTGAAGGAAGGGAACAGACTAATTAATTGCATACAGGGGAGTCACGATGCCCAGCAGCAGCAACAGCACCACACTGAAATCTGGGGCTGCAGCAGATTCTGAAGGAGAGGAGGATGCCATATCCACTTCCTTTCATCCAGCAGCTCTCTGGTTTAATCTGATTGACAGTTAGTAGCTGTCCCTGTAAAAGTTAATTTTTTGACAGAGAAAGCTGCTAACATGCAAGGTTATTGATAGTTTGGAGGAATGGGAGTTTTGAATTATGTAGGTGTTACTGCTGATATCTTTTGCCTTCCTTTCCAGACCATAAATTTCCCTA
>NW_010528127.1:28770-109973 GCF_000687285.1 Phaethon lepturus
CACTCTTATGCAGAAAGCAGCAACATTAGCATCAAAAGATTATGCTAACAGCATATTTGGAACTTAGGCTTTTGTGAGCAAGGAAACAGCTCAAATGAATGTGGAAATGTGTTTGTTTTCCTGTTCAGCATTCCCCCCAAGCATTACAGCCATTTCCCTATTTTGCCAGTGAGCAGCTAAAGGACGATGGTAGGTAGGTAATACATGTTTGGTAACCAAGGATGCATCTTTACTCAGAACTCGGAGGGCATTCAGCATCGAGTTCCTTGTGAGTCTGGAAGTCAACAGGAACCCAAGAGCTGAGCTTAGCCTCCCTTTTGGCAAGAAAACTACCACCTGGCAAACCACTTTGACAGGCTGCAAGAAGTAATCTGGTTTGCAACCAGGTTGTGAAGCCCTTTGTTCTCACAAAGAATAAGCTAGAGATACTTTGCTGCAGTGACACCAATCAGAGAGGGACTAAGGACAACAAAAGGTGCAAGATAAAAGGAAGTGACAGTGCTTGTGGTACAATGCCCAGCTCCGCATGCTTCCGGTACAGTTCCCAGCCAGGTTCTCAGGTTTGAAAAATTATTCGTTTGAAGGTCATCCATTCTTCTGGGCTTAAATAAAGTTTCTGGTGACCTGTTAGTCATTTACAGAAGAATCAAGCCATCAGAGACATAGTTTCACGCCAAGAGATCATAATATGGTTACAATGGGCCTGAGGCCAAAGGGAAAGTAGTTTGCAAAGCCGAGTTAAAAAGTTTGTGTAGATTAAGAATTTTCTAGGCTCGCTTCCATCCTTAAAATCAACACCCAGATATATACACAGTTTAAGCATTACGTATTTGTTTGCAGGCTCTTTAATCAGCTGAATTAAAAAGCAGTCACTGCAAACTGTGTACCTTCATAAGAAGTTTACAGAGGCCATTAGATTTAGTGGCATTGTATGCTACCTTATCTTGTCCTTCTCTGCAGGAATATACTCTTGACATCATTTCCAACTTTTGAGTTAGGAAAAAGGACCAGTCTGTGAAAGAGAAAGTCAGGAAAAAGCAATCAATGAGCCTAAGTCAGGAAAAGTCTCCTGTTTAAGATAAGGCAGTGTGATGATTTGAGGATTTGTTTACATTATATCCTGGAACATAATGCAAAGATCCTGAGGCCAGTACCAGAACTGAAGGCAGCTGGGCAAATGTGGCTCTGTAGGACTGGCATTAGTAGCTGCTACTCATTGCTTTTGGTTGTGGCTGGATGCAGGAGACAGAGAGGTGCAGGCAATGGATTTTAGTTGTGGGTATCCTGGTTAATGATTAGGAAGAGAGAGGCGATTCCTGGTAGAACTGAAAATAACCTCTAGTGGAGAAGGCATTTTCTTTCCTGCACTTAGAAACCTGTTCCCACCCCACCAGCTGTTTGCCCAAGTTTATGACTATCATCTTTTTTATGGAACATGTCCTTTCTTATATTAAGCCTGAACTCCTGTCAATAGGAAGGTCATGCTGCAGCTAAAACAGTGTCATGCTCAGAGAGAGGCAGTTTCAGAGGTAGTGGAAGATCCCTACTGGAGCATAGGAATTTTTTTCTGACAATTCTACAAAGATGTCACTTCTCTAGGCTCTAAATCTTCTAGCGTGTCCAAAATAGAAAGAAGATAGAAACAGCACAAGTACTAGTTCTGCTGCAGACTGGATGGAGCTCTAGCAAGCTTGAAGGGAGCATGTCTGCAGTTTCCCAAGTTATCCTGTGCTTTTGGGAAAGGCAGTTTTGGAAAAAGCTTCAAAGAAAGAGAATCCATCAGGCTTTTAAAGCTATTGATCAATTTATATATTTTAGACTTTCTCCACTACAAATAGGCTAAAAACATTTTGATAAAAGCAGTCTAGCCCAACAGCTGGGCTCCTGATTAGCCTTTGCTGTTCTCTTTGGCTCCTAAGTTGAAAAGATAAGCAGTCTTTGCTGCATGGGCCTCCAAAGCCCCATGTACCCTTGGTGCTTAGTGGATCCAAAAGCACAGGCTTGGGATTATAAGCAAGAAAGAAAGAATGAAGGAAAGCCAGGAAGTCATCAATCTAGGAAAAAAGTAAGTTTTAACTTTGGCTCCTCCCAACAACTGATTAAAGGCTAACACAGCAGTTTGGCTGGAAAGACTGCTTCCCTCCCAAGCCCCAAGGTAAGCAGGTATTGTAAATGCCTTGGGGGAGTGGCAGCAGAAAAAAGGCAGAAAATTGCTATTAACATGGACTTATTTGAGATGGGCCCAAACAAAACCTAAGCAACTCTTCAGCTATGAAGTGTGTTAATCTTACCTCTGCAGCTCATTGTTAAGTGAGAATTTTATGCAATATGTTTAAGCATAAAAACCTGATGTAATATAGCATACACATGTGTTTGTAAGACAGCAAACAAGAAAGTGATAGCCAAACACAAACATGCACACATTCATTTGATTTCTTTCGATACAGGAAGCTTTACCAGTCAAAACAGTTGTCTTCAACCCATCATTTGGGGCAAGTGCTCTACATAGAACTGGCTACCATTTACCATGTGGGAAGTCACCTGTGAGGTGATCAAGCTACAGATCTGAAGATGCAGAAGTATTATGTTCACTGTCTACATCAATGATTATTGAACTTTATTACAAATTGTAATGATCCTTTCAATTGAGCACAGATGCGAGGGAGAACAGAGGTTACAGCATTGTAAGGCAGTACTGATCAAGGATATGTGCATAATGAAGACAGTTCTCATCCTCTCCCTTCTCCTCTCTCATCATCATTTTGCAGATGAGGTCACCGTGCAGGAAAAGAGTGAAATGAGTGGGAAAACTACAAGCTTTTAGTGATGTTGAACTGGAAGGAAGTAAAATAAGATGACAGAAATAGCTTCACTAACATTCAAAGGTCATATATATGTATGATATGTATGCCAGTATCATCTGAATTTAACAACAGATTAGCAGGATCATTAAAAAAACCAAAAAAAACCCAAACAAAAAACCCCAACTCAAAACCCCAACCCCAAAACTACAAAGAATAAATCTATTTTCAGTGAAGAATCTAGAAGAAACTGAGTGGCTCTATTGCCATCTTTACACAATATATATTGTATATAATTATCAAATGACATATATATGAACTCATTTGGGAGAAACTAGTAGGAGAGCAAAGGACGGAACACTTCTAATTATGATGCTAAAGAGTCCAAGCTAACTATAGGTCCATATAAAGCTACTGAAAACAAACAGCTAATTACAGGCCATAAATGAAACAGAGAGCAAGCCAGCAGCATAGAAGACAAAAAGGGAAATGAACCCCCCCAAAAAATCCAGCATAGAATAACTAAGAATGAGACCACCTCACTGGCAGAATAAGTCATGATGTAGAAGGCATCAACACTACAGCCACTAGCATCTGCAATACAGAGTAACTTGCGAAACAGAGGTTGGATAAAGAGTACAAAGGAAACCTCGCTCCCCCGCTCCCCTCCCCAATTCTTTAGTAAATGAATGATGTGAATGAGGTGTTCAAACACTGACTAACCATGGTTATCCATTCTCTGCAGGACACACTGCAGTACCAATGATAACTCACCTCCTGACTGCCAGGCTGAGCGCTGGCTGCAAGTTTCTCATACGGCAAAAAACCCCCACCCCAAATCAAAAAAAAACCAAACTTCAGCAGGCCTAGACAGAAGTAGGGTACAGCATGAGAAGAGATGTGTGACCATACAAGTGCTCCCTGCCAAGTTCACTACAGCTTCACAAGAGCTGAATTATACTCACTTGCATGTATATGGGCCATAGGCTGGAGGTGCCAGTTCTTTGCATATTGTCCTTCTGGCTCTTTTCCAGAGGTTGCAGCAGTTGGGGCAGGGGGGGCAGGGGAGAAGAGGAACATCAAGGTGGCAGGAAGATGCAACACTGAATAACTAGATTGTTGAGATCTACTTTAAACATCAGAGCTTTCTCTCATGGCAGTTACAGCGACAGTAAAGTCAAATGTGTCTTTAAATGAAACAGATGGAAAACAACGTGTTGGGCTGGGCCTCTTAGAATTCAGTAGGCATTGGGCACCTGGTCTTCACTGGACTCTGAAAAATCTCAGCCTTAAATTTTTGCTTTAGAAGTGTAAGGGAGAATTTTTCCATGTTATTGACGATAAAGTGAAGTGGATTTGAGAGAGAAACTCTTGAGAAATCAACACCGATTATGTTGCTTTGGTAGTAAGAGATCAAACAAGTCATTACCAGATTAAACATACTTTTCATTCTTTGGAGGCTTTGCTAGATCACATGGCCCAGTTAATTTAAAAACTAGCTCCTCTGAGTTTCCCACTTTGTTGTACAGATACAAGCAATTCTAAATACAATTAGGCATTTAAGCTATTGGATCTCTTTTAAGTTTTCTCGGTAAAACATTACCTGTGAAATAGAAAAACCAACCAAACATTATGGGGTATTTTAATGCTTACAACAACAACAAAAAGCCCACAAATGAAACCCAGATAACCCCTCCAATCCAGCACTATTTAAGTTTGCAAATTTGGTTGCTTGAATTAAATTTTTCTGCCTGACATTTAAAATTTAATGACTTTTACTTTTCAACCCATATCTATAAAGTACCACTACTCAAAAAATAAACTAAAACTATTTATTTAATAGATAAAGAAAGAGAAAAGAGCAAAAAGGAAAAGCAAGGTCTGGTTAGCAATGCCATTTCCAGCAGACAGACTGGTTTCAAAAATGAAGGTATGATTAAGTATCTCTATTAAGGCTTGAATTATGCTCACAGAGGTTCTAAATACAGCCAGTGTGTTTGGTTTAATTAATGATTAGCACAGCTGAAGGAATGGTAATGGCTATTGGCACTAGATATGACTAAATGAAAAAACAGTACATAATATCTCTTGTTGTTTTTTCCTTGCTTTAAATCCTTTGGAATCAAAAAAACTAGAAGGTATTTTTACATTTATTTCTTTCCAAGTTCATACCTTGTTCATCCTGAAGTCATAAACTAACACATTACTTGCTAAAATTCTTTAACATCTAGAGAATGACAAATACTCTATAAATTTGATATAACTACCCTTTCTTTTATAATAGCATAGCAACACCAGGGAGATGGGCTCAGAATTCAGTTTAAAAACAATGTTAGATACCTGCCAACACAATCAAGAACCCATCTTCTAGATCTGTTCCAACTGGGGTTAGTTGTTTTTATGCTTGTCATATACGATTAGTGATGAATCCATTTTAAACTGCTGACAGTGGAATTCTGGGGAATTTCTTTTTCTTCACACAGCATTTGTTTAACCTCAGTTAACGTTCTAAAGAAGTAACACAATTCAGTTTCATTTTAATATACATCTGTTCCATCAATCTGTTAAATCATATGTTTACATTTCAAGTAAAGGCCCAATTAAAGTTTATTCACCTTTTTCAATGCAACTCTGTCAAGAATTACTGTTGATAATAGCTCATGCTACTGATAAAATACGCTACAGTTAGGCTGCACACCAGAGTAAGATCAATCTACTGTTCCTGAAGACCCACAATATTTATTGCAACTTGACTGTGAAAATTCCTTTTAACCTGCAGATCAGCGGCTCATTTCTCCACGTTTCTGTGTGCTTACCATTAGGTCAGTAATAAAGTGTTCTCAGAAATGGATTAATGCTTTAGAATGCACACAGGGACACAACACTCACATAACAATGCACATACATACGGAGGATTAAACACAGTAATACAGGCTTGCAAGAAGTTCTGCTCTACAACACAGGCAGTCAGTCCCTGCAGGATCAGCAGAAGGCATTTTACTTGCACACACAAACTTCCTTAGCTTTACATATGAGGCACTCCAGGGAAATAAAAAGGACGGCTTAGGTGTATAAAATAGGCACACATGGAAGTCTTCAAAGACTATGGACTCCTTTTTTCCCATCGGTTCCCTAACTAAACATGTTGGATTTTCACTACCCAGTCTCTACCACACTCCATTCCTTTAAAGACCCCAAATTTGTCACAGGGTGTATAAAATGGTATGTTCCTTGTTCACTAGAGAAAGAAGCAGTGAAATGAACTTCACCTAGGTAAAAGAGTTTTCAGCTTAAAATATGACTTTCAGGTTTCACTGTACACATCATCTGATCCTAAAATTCATACCATATCTCCAGAAGATTCAGAACTCACTCTTGGGGGTGCTGCCACAATATTTGTCTTGTGTTTTAGTCAAAAGACCACCATAATGTATTTCCCTGATGCTCTAAGACTCTCTGCTTTGAGTTTTATATTGAATACGCAATAAAATGATTTGTTCCATGTTCAGCTTCCCTGATACTATCAGTGTTTCTACATTGACACAGATTGCTTCCAAAGGCACAGTATATTTTTTTCATGCAAGCTCTGTTAAAGCTGCATTACCTCACTACAGGGACAGATAAAGTGTGTCCATATAGACTATTGCTGTGATTCATTTGGCAGGCAGTTGTTTGTAAAACATTGTAGCTTTATTATGTGCTGAAACCACAGTTCAGCCAGTCTGTGACAAAGACTTGCTTTCACCTATTTCAGATTTTCAGCTAGCAGTCTACTCCCCAACAGACTGTTATTTAATCATAGAATCACGGAATGGTTTGGGTTGGAAGGGAGCTTAAAGATCATCTTGTTCCAACCCCCCTGCCATGAGCAGGGACACCTTCCACTAGATCAGGTTGCTCAAAGCCCCATCTAACCCAGCCTTGAACGCTTCCAGGGATGGGGCACCCACAACTTCTCTGGGTGACCTGTTCCAGTGCCTCACCACCCTCATTTTGAGTAATTTCTTCCTTATGTCTAATCTAAATTTCCCCTCTTTCAGTTTAAAGCCATTATCCTTTGTGCTATCACTACATGTCCTTGTAAAAAGTCACTCTCCAGCCTTTTTTTAGGCCCCCTTTTGGTACTGGAAGGTTGGTATAAGGTCTCCCCGGAGCCTTCTATTCTCCAGGCGGAACAAACCCAACTCAGCCTGTCCTCATAGGAGAGATGCTCCAGCCCTCTGGTAATTTTCATGGCCCTCATCTGGCATCGCTGCAACAGGTCCATGTCATTCTTATGTTGGGCACCCCAGAGCTGGATGCAGTACTCCAGGTGGAGTCTCACAAGAATGGAGTAGAGGGGGAGAATTATCTCCCTTGACCTGCTGGTCATGCTTCTTTTGATGCAGCTCAGGATACAGTTGGCCTTCTGGGTTGCAAGCGCGCATTACCAGGTCACATTGAGCTCCTCATCAACCAACACCCCCAAGTCCTTGTCCTCAGGGCTGCTTTCAATCAATTCGCTGCTCAGCCTATATCTGTGCTTGGGATTGCCCTGACCCATGTGCAGGACCTTACACTTGACCTTTTCGAACTTCATGATGTTCCCATGTCTCAAGTCTGTCAAGGTCACTCTGGATGGCATTCCTTCCCTCCAGTGTGTCAACTGCACCACACAGCTTGGTGTCATCAGCAAACTTGGTAAGAGTGAATTATTTAAGGGTTGATTATCCTTAATCTTAGTATTGCAAAGGTTTTATAGTCTTGCTTTGTGTAGGGCATATTATTTAGAAAAATGGGCGTCTGATCTCACCTAGCTTGTCTAGGTGCTAACGATATAAAAATGCATCAATGGAGAGGAGCTGATTGCTACTCACTGTTACATGGAGACCGAATCAAAAGCAAATTGAATACACTAGTGTTCAGATCAGGCCACTATCTAGTGCTGAATATTTTGGTTTGGAACAAGCAGAACTAATGCGAGATAGGATAGTTTGCATGTGCATTGTTAGGTGGGGTTGTTTTTTTATATTTTAATTTTTTTTTTTTGTGGTGGTGGTTCTGTTTTTGTTTTTAAAAACATGTTTGAGATCATGAGATAATATGTTAATATTTCACAGCTGTGAGACTAAAAGAAGATCAGATCATGAGAGAATTGGTACTAAGGAAGGTTGACTAATCATTTGTGACCACAGAGGAATTTCACTGGTAGGAGGAGAGAAGGCAAGCTAAAACAGAAGAAAAGCCATCTTACTGAAGAGGCTGGAAAATGAGGGAATGATTCAAGATTTCACATATGCCAAGCCTTCCCTTGTGACTGCTCCATTTCTTGAAGTTTCAGCCTCTGATTAAAGCTTTTGCTTCTTCAGTGGGACACTGATAAGATTTCTTTCACTGGTGTGTTTACTCATTTAGGTTCTCTAATGTCAACTTAGAGCACTGCCTTGCCCTTCATCAGAACTTTAGAAGGGTGCTCTCTGTCCTTTACTTGACCATCAACTGCCACCCATTAAGAACTTAATTATCTTTCTGTTACAGAAGTCTGCTTTCTCTCTGAAACATAACTATGTTACTACATCTTCTGAAAGATTCATGTCACTAGATCACCACTAGCTGAAGTAGTAGCAAGGCTCAAAGCACCTTTAGGTCAAGAAGGTCAAATACTTCTCCCATGTCCGTTTCCATTACTTCACTGGAGCAGAGAGCGCCCTAAGAACTTTAGGGTAATTTCCTGCTCTGCATGAGATTCCTGGAGCGTTGCTTGTGTACTGAGATTTCTGTACTGGCCTAATTTTGTCTTCGTTCTCCACTATCCCTTATTTATCTTTCTAAAACTCGTGAATTGGAGGCTTTTTGACTCCAGCCCCTAATTTCCTTACGCCAATTTTAAACTGAACATCTGTGGCTCAGTTGTAATGTTAATAAATATTTGAATACAGCACATAGAGATAGCGTACTGCGAGAGATTAACAAAACATAGCTACATTCAGTTCTTACAATAAACATGTCTTCTACATCTCCTTTCCTCATCTGATACGGTATATAACCACTCAAAGCTTGCCCTGCCCTGTGCACCCTCCACCCCACTCCGAGAAGCTGGCAAAGAGAAAGGGGAACTAACTGCTCCATCTATCAAACTTCCCTCTAGCCCTGAGCTGTGTACGGTCCCACAGGGGATCGCTACTGTAAGCACATTTTGTACTGCAGAATGTGTGTTAGTTTACATCCTGTTTTCATTTCTGAGACGAAAGTTTACTTCCTAAACAATGGTGGTTAGGGTTTTTGTAATCTCTTGATTAGACAGGCTATATAAGAAGCCGTGTTCTTTGAGCAACACAAATCATAACTGGAGGCTTGAGATCTACACAAGGCACATTGGCCCCCGTGAGTCTTACTGTTACTATTCCCAGTGTAGTTATGCAGACCTGTAGGATTATCTTTGGGGAGTTTATTAGGGAAAATCCAGTTAGCTATTGATTTGCCTACAGAGAAAAACATAGCCAGTATATTACTTCCAGTTGAGTTCCTGGTCTTTGCATCTATGTTATCACTTCTAAAAGGTGAAGAGATTATACCTTACTAATGCCTACTTGTTCACCATCTCCACTACTTTTTCACCATCTGGTGTAGGCATTTCCAACACCATGAATCAACAGCAATACACATTTCAGAGTATCTGATACTCCATCTTACTTTCTCTCACCTTTATATCCAGCTCATGCATTTGATGAATTCTGTATCCTGCCAGATTAATAGCTTCCTTTTACTAATGCAAGAGTTTTGCTATTTTTATCTTGTCAGCACTACAGGTCCAGCTAAGAATATGCTGAAGACTTCCTTATCCCCTTAAAAAACACCAAAAATATGGAGGCTAGGAGGATAATTGCTTATTTTCAGCCAGCAGCAACTTTATAAGGTTGTGCAGTTGTCAATGAAAATCTAGTTTGACCTACATACATTTTATTACTGATGATGAACCGGAATGAAGGAACCTATCTTGGCTTACAACTCTGAGACTGAGTTCAAGCTTAACACTTAAAAGAAAACCTTATTATTACTATTTATGAGATTAATCACATTTGATGTGAACTTACAGAGAAACAGATAGTGTTTTATAATGTTTTCCAGTATGTACTAATCACTTTTCAAAAGCACCCTGCACTTCAGATGTTAAGATTTAAACCCTCCAAGAATCCAGTCTCATTTATCTCTCATATGAGACTTAACCAGTCTCATAACAGGTAAGTGAACACAACAGATAAAGCATAATCTGAACTGGTTAATGACAAAGCTTGTAACATTAATACACATTAATATGTTTGCCCGTCACTTCTTTCTCACAAGATTTATTTACAATTGCTTACAATTCTGTAAGATTTCAGCCATTTGGGCTTAAATGTTCCATGCTCAGTGCATGGATGAGTTTGTCTTGCTCTGTCAATTCTAGCAATTTACCAAGAACTATGGTAACATTTTTTTTCAATGCCTCACGCAGCAGGCTATACGTATGAAAACAGAATGAGATAAGAAGAGGAACACATGTCAGGGAAGGATTCTGTGCTGTTAAAAAAAAAAAAAATCCATCAAAGTTTGTCCAAATTTTCAGCTTTTGATAGAAGCTCATAAATGCCACTTGGACACTCTTGCTCCAGCATCTTAGTTTCTGACAGTAGTACAGGTTTACACTTGCTGATTATGCCCAGGTGCCTTATAGTTCCTAGCACTGATTGGGTCTATTCAGAGTTCTTCAAACTGGAAAGCATATCCCTAACTCAAGAGGCAAAGATGGACATTCCTGATGAAGCTAACATTGGACCAGGGCAGGCACCAAAAGCAGAAACAACCTGTCAGTTTTTCCTAAACTCTCAAAGATTGTCTTTCTATGGACATTCAGGAAGAGGAGGAAAAAGACTTTCAGTTTTAAGGCAGAAGGTCAGAAAGTATTTTGAAGAGGAATCAAATGACATGAAAGTCAAGAAAGGGACTGCAAGAACAGATAAGCTATTTGATTATGAACAAGCTAGCCCTTGCGCTAGCTAGGTCCCATGCAAAATTGTGTAGGAAAAGAGTCTGCAGGCTCCCTTGCTCCTTTCTCTTTTTTTTTGTTTGAAAAAAACCCAATGTTAATGACTGATGTTAATGACTTTAAAAATATATGAGTGGCCTCTACACTCAGCAAAATTAATGCAAACTGTATATACCTTCCAACCTCAGCCTTCTTCTAACTGTGCAGGCTAACAAAGAGAGCACAGCGCAATGGGTTGTACAGATTTTTATTTTCTAAATCTTATTCTAACCTCAGCACTATGCAAATGAGTGCCTACATTTAAAATTAAACACATTAGCTAATTCAATCTATCCTATCCCAAGCCAGTATTTTAACTGTGAACTTCATAGCATCTTGCAGCTTATTATCCTTACCTAGCATCTATATTACAGTCTATTTTCTTTATGACTGGCCTTCCACAGCTTCTCTGCTACAACTCACCAAAGTCATTGTAGGGCTGTCACTTCAGCTATTGTTTCCATATTGCTTTAAAATGGCACCTGTAGAAATAAAGCTGGCACTTCATTTACGGAGCCCTTCTCCTGTGCCCTGGCAAGCCCCATTAAACTGGGTGAATCTGTGTAGTTTACTTCATCATAGAATCCCAGTTTTAAATTGAGAATTCAGGTGGAGGAGAGTGGTGGGATTCCTAGGTATATGTAGATTATGGGCACAACTAGTGGCAAATTTGATGTGGCATGTTATTCACTCTAGCTCTTACTTCCTACTGATCCACAGTGTACACATACAAGTTCATTTTTTGCCTTGCATGTGGAAAATAATAGCTTCCCCCGTGCTTGAAAAACCTACTCTCAATAGCTGCAGATGATATGACAAAGGGCAATGGTCACAAATTGCAGATTGGTAGATTAAAACTGAATATTAGGATGCATTGGGTTTGTGGGGCAAGGTTTTGGTAGCAGGGGGGCTACAGGGGTGGCTTCTGTGAGAAGCTGCTAGAAGCTTCCCCTATGTCTGACAGAGTCAATGCCAGCTGGCTACAAGATGGACCTGCCGCTGACCAAGGTTGAGCCATCAGCGATGGTGGTAGCACCTCTGGGGTAACTTATTTACGAAGGGGGAAAAACCTGCACAATTGCAGAGCGACGAATATGTGAGAGAAACAACTCTGCAGCCACCCAAGGTCAGTGAAGGAGGAGGTGGAGGAGGTGCTCCAGGCACCAGAGCAGAGACTCCCCTGCAACCTGTGGTGAAGACCATGAGGAGGCAGGCTGTGCCCCTGCAGCCCATGGAACAGCCAGTGGAGCAGATCTCCACCTGCAGCCCAGGACCTGTGGTGAAGACCATGAGGAGGCAGGCTGTGCCCCTGCAGCCCATGGAACAGCCAGTGGAGCAGATCTCCACCTGCAGCCCAGGGAAGATCCCACGCCAGAGCAGGGGGATACCCAAAGGAGGCTGTGACCCCGTGGGAAGCACGTGCTAGAGCAGGCTCCTGGCAGGACCTGTGGCCCCATGGAGATATGGAAACTGCCTCTTGTTGACTACCTCAACCCCTGCTTCTAGCCCATGACCCTGTGGTGTCTCATCATGAGGCGTACACAGAAAGTCAGAGTTGAGAGAAAGTAACAGCCTACTCTTTTGGAAAATGGCTGAGTTTCTGCCCACTCCTGAAGCAGCTGTTCTTCCTGTCCCACCCGTAGTGGTTACGCACCATCAACGTAGTTTTGCTAGTACAACATCCATAGTGACTGGCCTTCTTCCTTGAGGGACCCCCCACAGTAATCATGCCTTTTGGGCAAAAGCCCAGCCTACATCTCAGTTACCTAGGTTGGAGGCAAGACAAGCTGGCTGAACAGCACTACTTAAAGTACTTGACTGCATTGTTTTTTTTTTTCCCTGGCTATATCCCTGGCTTTGTTTTGTTACCCAGCTGGTTTAGCCATTGTTTGAATACTATTAAGTGCTCTTGGCTGTACAGGACTTATGTTCTACATCTCTATTTTTTCCTGTAATTTGATGGCCTTATCAGTAAAGGTGCTTCCCTGTGGAACAGCTATATTTAGCTAATTTTGGATTCAGTCTTTAGTCTTATAGTGACAGCTGGGCCCTCAAAAGTAGCTTGTAAACAGGTACATGGAAAATCATAGAGGACTCCAAGGGCTCACAAGAACAAGAAATGGGCCTACACTTGTAGGATAGATAGGATCCCAAAGGGGAAAAATATAAGAGATAACTATAGAGACCAACTATTTAAAATGAATGGGATGATGATAATAGGTAACATGAAGATAGAGGAAGGAGTTTTGGGGAACAACATAGCTGAACTTTCTTTGGATTATGTGTGTTAAGTAGGAAAGTGGTGCTGCAGATAGACTGTAAGAAAGCAGGGTCCATTGCTTCATGCAGAAGGAGAAATGTGGGATTTCTGCTTTGTTAAATAGTAGCAGAACAGTTAGGAGGAGAGAACAGTTCTCTCCCCAGCAGAGCGAGTATGTTCCTTGCTTTTTGGAAAGAAGACTTGTCTCTACCTAAGGATTCCCCTTAGTGACAGTCCCAAATCCTCACAACATCCAAAATGTTAATTGGGGCATTTGCAGCATTGTCAGGGTACATTAGTGAGCTGTCACAAAAAGCTGGTTTAAAATTACTTCATTAGCAGCACAGAACAATTCTGTTAGAAAAACAGAAGCCATACTCCCATCCTCAGACTTACACCTTTAGCTTCTCCTGATCTACCTCCCCATGTTTCTTGTGCCACACCATGCTTATTGGGAAAAGACACTGCAGCTTGTCTCAATCCTTACCAGGATCAGCATGGGCAACAACGAATATATCCATGGGCACTAGCTAGAGGAAGTCCCTTCCTGCTCATACAATGGCGCTCATAAAACTTCCATGAACTTCACTATCTTGAAAAACTCCCCTGTCAAATTTGGTTGAAAGTGGCCAACAACTCCAAAGCTGTCAGGGGAAAATGAGATAGTATAATCCTACAAACCTTGGTTATTTTAGGTCTTTAACTTTGCATTCTAATGAAGCTTGCAAAAGCTGTGGCAGAGATTATGTTCCTTCTGCACACCTTTTAGAAATACTGAAGTATTTGGCAAATGGTTAAGTTTCCTCTCTCAGTCTCTTTGATTTCCCCATACAAGAACCTGAAAGCAAGTCCTATGATAAGAAATCCAAAAACATTCGCTACTTTCTCTGCAAAAGCCATTTTTACCTGGCTTACTTTTACACTTCTGCTAATACTCTGCTAAGCTTTCTCTGAACTATCATTATTAAGAAACTTTCCAGTAACAGCGTATTGTTCAAACATTTTTCTTAACTCCCACTCATTTCTCAGAAGAAAAACCCAACCCAAAAAACAAGTAACCCTTCCAATCCCTCATGAAGTCAGAATATATGCCTAAAGAGATGGAAAGAAGAAATATTAGGGCTGGTTTGTGCTTATGCTGAAGGCGTAGCTATATTTTTAATGCAACTTGTATCATCAAAGTCTTTGTTTCAAGTAATTTGGTGGTTTAAATACACTTTGCTTTATATATTGTCACCAACACACACAGTTCATCCTGGACGCCAGCAAAGAATGAGATTAAGCAGAGAGAAGTGCTTCTCCAGAGCCATCATCTGGTCACCCAGCCTTGACATTTTGCACTGGTCATTGGCCAGTCTATCTGTGGGCTTCTACATGCTCTTGGTCATCTTGACCCGTTAGAAAAACTCATTTGAGGCTGATGTGATTTGGGTCATGAATATTTGCAGCATTCACACTTCATGCTTCAGCATGGTCTCAGGCAGGGTTCTGGGATTTCATAACAAAAGAAGGGGAGGAAGCCTGAGTGCACCGAAAACGAAGACTGAAAAGACTTATTTCAGCAGCAAACATGGAAGAGAGGAGGCTGTTTCCTGAGTGATCGCCCATGTCTTTAACCACTAGTGACGCAGCAGAACTTTCAGCTGAAAGGCAGAGGCTGCAGCATCTGCTGCTTGCCATGGAAACAGTCTGATGTGCTCCAATCCAGTTCACCTGTCGTCACAGCTGAGCTGTTGGATTGCTGTGCTGCCAGACCAGGGTGCAGGCAGCTGGCATGCACTGCAGCCACGGGGCAGCGATTCGTAGCCGAGGCTGGAACCTGCCTGCACATGAGCGATCCTCAACCCTTGGTTTATGCATCTCAGGTGAGAGGTGCTATGTCCCATGTGCCGGGCATTCATGTGCAGCCAGGCTCCAGTCCAACTGCTCACTCCAGCCAGCAGTGAGCAGTTCAGAGGCTTGTCAGGAGGAGTATTTTAAAAAGCTTTTCACTCATTCCTCAGCATGCATGCACACTTGTGTCCTCAGTATCAGAGCTCAGCACAGTGCACAGTTTTTTAGTAGATCTGGGAATTCTTGAGTCCCACAGTTTAGGCTGGTTTTAAACAAGCTAGGGAAGTCATGCAGCAGTGCTGAAAAGTTCATGTGTGGCCCAGATACACAAGTAGTTACTGTCCTATGTCATCCAACACTTTGAACATGGTTCTGTAGCTGGTTTATTCTGGCTTAGATAATTAAAAATATGCAATGCATTAAGATGGTGCAGAGCAAGAAAACCCAAGAAATTCTTGTGGTGTTTCTGTGTTGTTTTCCAGTGAGTTTCTCCCATTTTGTAGCATGAAAAATAGAGAGTCATACAGTGCCTTAGCTATGCACCATGATATGGCTCATCAAATGTTCCCAACATTGTAGGTGCTGTGTGTCTGTCTATACCCACTAAAGGAAAAGTCACTTTGATTAACTGTGGATACCCATATGCTGTATAACCCCCGTTCACTCAACATTTGCTGTATGTAATTTAGTTCATCTGTACAATATCTGGCACCAGTTTCAAAGACAACTTTTCACCTGAGGCATGTCTCTCAAACCTTCTCAAATGGAGGAAAATATTTTAAAGGAAAAAAAAAATCATGTGTTTTTCAGGAAGATGTTCTAAAAATGGACATGTGACAACTGTAGACAACTCATACAACATCTCTGGTTTGACCTATTGAACGGTTTATCTGTGTTTCAGAACACTCAGAAAACAGGTAAAAAACTTGCAAATGCTAAGTTTAGTCTCTGTTTACAGAAGCATTTTGTCATATACTTATTGTTTATAAATATTCTGTTCTTCTTTCTTTCAAATTCCGCACTGCCAATGAAAGTTTTCACAAACTGACAGTAAGCCACATCTGAGAGTTTTTTTGTTTTGCCATGCCTGAGACCTTGAGATTAATTGCTTAATGCTTGGTATGGCCATAAGTAAACCACAGAAACCTGGCAACAACATTTGAGTCACTAATGCTCTTTTTCAAGCTGTGTATTACTGCCAAGTAGCCCCAAATTAGCACAGATTAAAAAGAAATCATAAATCAAAGCTAACATTTAGGGAAGTACCCTGACATTTCTGTTTGCATAACGGATCAAAACCAGAGCAGCTCCAGCTGAACTGTGCTGAAGCTTACTGTGAATAAGCAGTGTTCATCAATGGAAACGTCCAATGAAGACAGACCATGGCAGTACCAAAGAGTTTGTGAGATTAAAGTTACTAGCATGGTGTGGCTCTGGTCCTGTAAAACACGCAAGCTGCTTCATGCACATGGAATTTTATGGTTTAGCTGAAGGGGAAAGTGGTAAAGCAATTCTCTAGCAAATTTGCAGGGTTAGACTATTACACTGATAAAGAGAAAGGGCTGTAGCAGCTTTATACAAGAAGTGCCTAAGTAAAGGAGGGAAGGAATCTATAGATTTTTAATCAGAATTGAAATATTTTCTTGAGTATGACAGAAAACTTACAGAGAATACAATTAGTTTTTCCCAGTTTTCCTAGTTCTTTCATTACAATCAACCAAGCTGCATTTGAAGTCAATTATAACTGTACAGTAATCCCTGTCCCCTAAATGACGTTGCCAACCCAAGCTGTATTTTATTTCTGGCTTACTGTGAGTTTAGCATGCACAGCCAGAATCCACACTTCGGATTTGCTTCTGTTTAGTCCTTGTGGCACCATTTTCCTCTCTCCTTAACAGTGACCCAGGAGACAGCTGTCTATTGTTTTCTTTTGAAGAAAGCCCCAAATTCTAGAGTGCTATATGAAACTATGCCTCCTCATGCTGCATAGCCTATACCTGTGTAGCCTATGCCTGCCAACACCCATTTTAGGCTTCTTCAAACATGCTGTTACCATGCAAAATGGGTTTACCTCCCTCTGTATCCACAAATATTTCCTGCCCTCTTTGCTCAGGTTTTGGCGCTAGGAACAAGTATAATCCCACCCATGCACTGATCTCGTACAGAGTTCCCCTTTGCTGTACAGAGGCAGCTGCCTAGTCATCAGTAGCATCAATACCAGGCATTGCTCTATTCTGGCAGCCTGTCTTGATTTTGTGCACCTTCCTAATGATGCCTCACTACTGCAAGACCTGTTTTAGCATCAGAATTTTTTCCTTTAGCTGTCTAAGAAATTCCCTTAGTTAAAAAGCACTGCTATATTTCATCTCATTTTCTTAGTGATTAAACAGGGTACAGAAGTTCAACAGAAGATACAGCGTGCCTGTCTGGTAACAGTGCGGCCACTTCCTGATCTTCAGGACTCCTGCTAGTGCAGTATTGCTGTGATCATAGCCAGCTGCTCAACTAGCCAAGAACAACCTCATTATAGGAAGCATCCAGACCATCTTCCACCATCACAGAAAGTTATTCTCTCCTCTGAAGGCCTTACAGCACAAGGAATGCAAAGCACACAATAGTTTCCCAAGTCTGCTGCCCTTCCTGCCTCAAAGTATAGACTGATTCAAGCTGATGATTTCCAGATTCATATTTTTTTCAGCATGACTTCTTGGCCTTTTAGGTCACAGGACTACTTTCATTTGCAAGGATTTTGTTTGTGTGAAGATATGCTCCTGAAGTCTGCTATCAGCAGTCTTTCAGCAGCTACCCCACCATGCACTGCTTTGTTCCAGGGTGGGCTTACCTCTGTACTCACCAACACACTGCACTTATCTTAGATATTACCTTCTCATTTAGAGTGCTGGCCATTTACATTACAGAATACATATTCCCTATAGTACTTATCCTGGTGTGAGGTCTCCTATAAGGTATCTGAGCTTGCTTTCTCAGTTTGATCAGCTACTTATTCTGTCTGATCTGGAGAAGAATCACAGCAATACAATGACCAACAAGATACATACAATGCCCCCAGCACCAAGTCACGACAGAGGATCTCCAACAGAAGCTTTGAAGGAAGTGGAGGATTTTGGCAGACTTCCGCTGTCCAGTCCTATGACAAGAACTGTTTCATACGGTAACATGACTTTAAGCACAAAGAGCCTTTTAAAGAGGCTTTGTTGAAGTGTAAAATCCTCAGAACATTTTGCTAGAGATTGATAGATAGTGATCATAGTTATGATCAACTCCAACTCAATTCTCTGTTAGCAGCGCTGAGTCTTAAATGCAAATATTACAGAAAATAAGCTGAGAAGTGAGATCTATGTGCTTCTTGGTCAGGTGCTAGAACTACCACAATTGTCAGGTGAGCAATGATGTGAGTAAAAAAATAATAATCCTGAAACAGACAACATCTAGACAGCCATTAGACAACCAGGTGAGTGTGAAATATTTCTGACCCATACATAACCTGGAATCTGACCAGCAGATTTGTCTGGTTAAACAAGACTTATACAAAGCAACAGAAAATTTGCTGTTAACTGTCAGGTGGCAAAACATGGACAATGTAGGAAAAAAAATAGAGGAATCATATTCCACATTCTTTTATTTCTGGGAGACATCCTGTGAGGTATTACAGAAAAATCCACCACAGCTAGCAACATGTCTTCAAATATCTAAGGAGAATGCTGCCTAGTTCATCTGGCTGGTGTTCTGTGCTTGTTCACAGTGATAAACAAGGAGACCACCTCAGCTGTTATAACTTGCACACCATATTTTAGGGACAAAGCATGTCTAATATAGTGTTAAATTGCTCTAAGGCACAACTTTCTGTTCCTCTTTTGAAAAAAAGAGAATATCCATCTCTGATCTAGTCTTGGGGAACTGCGGAGAGAGAAGCTTCCAAACTGCTTTTGATAATATTTTTTCTCTTCTGTTTGTTATTTCAAATGCTCATTTTGCTTTCTGGATAAAAGCTAAACAGACTCACAATAAGCAGAAAGGTACAACAAAAATGAAGTATGAGCTATATTGAATGTTACAACCTGCATAATCACCCAGTGAAACTAGCCTCCTATGTTTTTTTTATACGCTCATATAATATATATAACATATATTTTGAGGGTGCTGTTTTATAAAGTTATGCTATCATTCAATCACACTACGAACAATCCTATAAGCATTAGATAAGATTCTTCACATACTAAAAGTTTTTAATAAAAAGCTACTTTAACTTTTCTTGATGCTCAGATCCTACAGGAGAAATCTGACCTTGATCTTCTGTTTACAGGACAAACCCATTAAATTAAATATACAAGAACAGTACAGATCCCATAGAAGTCATTGGCCTGAACTAGTCAAGCATTTAGTCTTCTACTGGATTTCTGAAAGGAGAATTATGGTACTTGCACACACCTATTAAAAGGGTAATGATGCTGAAGAAGTTAAACAACCTACACATGATGCCTCTAGCTATTGTATAGTTTTCTTGCAGTATGCTTTAAAAGGCCATTGACTGCGTCCACTTTCTTCCCAGATGCAGGGAAATACCTTCCTTTGAGACTGTGCCAATCTAAGCTGCAGAGTTAGTCATAGACCATAATAGCTTAAAATTTTGAAGAACTCCAAGATGAGAGCACCGAGCTCATGTTCAGGCTGGAACTGTGGCCCTCGTTGTTTCAAGTCCAAGGACAACCTATAGCCTCACTCAGTTCTTACATAATGTTGTAAAACATTTCTAAGAGTCTCCCTCTTAACCATTTAGCAAGAAGTGCTTCTTATCCCAGGCTTATGAGGCATAACTGGGCAGCACAAGAGAGTTATGCCAACTCACAGTGCTTAATAAGGGCAGGGCTCCAACTTTTCATCAAGAAAAAACTTTTGAATAACAAGTTCCCTTCTGCTGCAACTGGCAAGCTGAGCCTGAAATGTATCTCCCCACCCCTCCCCAGCAGTCAGGATGTAACATTACAGAGAAAATAAAAAATAGAGCAACTTCAGAGAGGTTTCTTTTTTTTTTTCCCCCCCCTTTTTTTACAAAATTTAAATTAAGACACCAGTGATTGCAGCTGTTTTAACAGTAACCGTCAGGACCCAAAACCAGCAAAGTCTTTTAAGATCATTTTACATTTTATTCATGCTGGAGATATGCAACAGGGAATGTCTGTGGCAGCCAAAGTTTGCAGAGATTTTAGATGACCCATTTCCCTTATCTAATGAACTCACGCAAAACTGCTGACTTTCTAAGGTTCTAAACTGACAAACACCAAGACAGTCAACATGAAATTGAAAGAAAGCTTGTGCTTGGAACAGAGTGATTCTTTGAGTCAGTTCAGGAAACCAAGTTTTACAGCTCTTAAATTACTGAAGTATTGAAGAGCATCTTTAAGATGTATTGTAAGGTATTTCAAACCTCTGTGTTTGGTGGGCAGTACAGCAGAGGGACTCAGTGGGTCTTCTTTACTGAAGCAGATGCTGCTTTGGACCTTGGGGAAATTGCCAGATAAAACAGAAAAGTATACAGCTGGCTTGCCTTAATCACCTCCTTTACAACTCTCTCTCTCGGTGAAGTTACTAGCAACAAGCTGTAAGGAGGATGGAACCAGGTTCTTTATAGTGGTGCCCAGTGACAGGACAACAGGCACAAATTAAAAAATAGGAAACTGAATCTGAACACCAGAGAACACGTTGTTGTTGTTGTATGTTTGTTTTTAATGTAGGTGTGGTCAAACAATAGAACAGGTTGTCCAGAGAAGTTGTAGAGTTTCCATTTGTGGAGATACTGAAAAGCCATCCAGACATGGTACTGGGCAACCTGCTCTAGCTGACCTTGCTTTGTGCACCACTGAAGCTAGATTCCCAGCATGTAGATCCCCAGCACTAGACTGCAATTAGTGGAATTGTGCTTATTTACATTGCTTGAAAACTGGTTCCTTACACTGAAATTTTTTTTTTTTTTCTGGTGGAACTTTCAGAAGCTTTAGTAGACTTTCACATCTATACACATTGGCAATGCTGATGTCCCAAAGTGTTGTCTTAAAGAATATTTGAACTATAACCCGATTAAACAGACCTCCCATAGAGTGTTATCCAAAACTTGTTAGATCTTCAAGGCTGTTTTAAGGTCTGGTAATCTGCCTGCATTCTATTCCTAACAGAGATGGCATAGTCAGACTTTTCTGGGGCAGTACTGACATGACTAGAAAGCTCTGACTGCTACTACAAGTTGACTACCACAATATAGAACAGTAGCAGCTGGCAAAATGGCCTTTTATAAAATCAGCTGAAGTAAGCTCTGCCAAAATTAACATGCTGCCTTTATGTGTTGTAGCAAGAATAAGGAGCCACTTCCTACTTCAATAAAGTGGGTTTCCTCAGACTTTCCTGGGGCTCCAGTATATCTGCATGTATTGCTCTCGGAGACAACGCCACAGAACGGATCATTCTTACATTTGCTAGATAAAGATGTTACAGACTAGAAGTATGCCTTTAGGAAGTCTTGAGTTCAACATTGAGTTCACATCTGGTATGGGGACTCACTGAAAGCATGTAACCCCACTTACAGGCCTAGACCTATCTGTTTGCGGTACTGTTCTTACCTATTTGCAAAAAGACAACAATGTAAGTTCTTGACTTTCTAGTTTCAAGAGGGAGAGGATGGAAGTGGTGTGGGAACTCGACAGAGAAACAGAAAAAAACTCATTAAGAGGAAGGAATAATACACCAAGTTAGCCTCTTTTCAAGAAAAGCAGCCTGTAAGTGCGGCTATACATCTACACATCTTAACAGTTCATTGATGATCTTAAAGGTTTTTTCCAACCTTAACGATTATATGATTCTGTGATATACTGTGACACTCCACTTACACTGTCTAAGAAGTGGTTGCATTGTTTTGCTTCATCAGATACACAACAAATTGGAAAACCTTGAACAAGGAAAGCACTAAGTAAATCCCAGGATCTATCAGAACAGATTTTCACTTCTCCTCCTAAAAAAAGCATTAGGGAAAAAAAGTTGAACTCATACCTCATAGTGGTAGATGTGTCACACATTTTATGTAACTACATGAAAAAGCTAGGCCAGAAATATATTTTCAGAACAGGATGCCCAAGGAAAATCAATATCCCAGTAACAGCTACTATCAAGAAAGATTTCTCAAGATTACCCTGTGGTTCAGATAAAAGTACATGCCTTTTAAACAACCCAAGACTTCAAAATTTACTGTAAACTTCATTTGCCGGAGATGCAAATGAAGGAGAAAAACTACTAGAAATAAATGCAACAACAACAAGCACTAACATTTTCAATACGTCCTCTTTCCTATAACAATTGGAGTCAAAATGACAGTTAAGAAAAAAACAAACCAAACCCAACATTATGAGACAGAAGCAGAATTCGTTGTTTCCAGAGGTGGGTCAGCTGGACATTGCCTTAGTTCTGTTTCCAGTTAGCTGATACGTTAAGGCTATTCTCACCTCTTGCTTAGTATTTGCTGAAAAGAACACACAGCTGCAGTAATAGCTTATTATTTAAGTCTCCCAAAGCCCCTCAAACCCTGACAGAAAAAAATTTAATACATTGAGTTCTGTTCTGTACAGTCACTTTGAGTTTATTACAAACCATATTTTATGGTTTATATATAAATACATTAATAATATACAGCAAACAAATAAAAGAATTCTACACATGTTCTGCTTATATCTCATAGTTTTCTACTTGGCTCAAGGACCAGTCCTTAAATAATACCTGCTTGTGCACAGGAATAAGACTTCTTCACAGACAAAGCAAGGGCCCAAATCCATCATTACAGCTGAGTACAGTTTGTATTACTATGGGTAGTCCCATTACACCACTGGTGAGGTTTGGCACAACTGAGCCTTCCAAAACAAAGGCAGACAATGAATCAAACAAAGTGTAAAAGATCCTCTCTAGCAGGCTTAAAACTTTAACAGCAAAATACAAATCAAACTGCACCTCATATAGTCATGCAGCATACAGCCCATGCTCAGGCTCTAGCACACTGCAGAAGAGCTCAGCATAACCTCTTCCTTAGCTGTTGCTCAAAAAAGAGGAATGCAAGCACACTTACCTGAATATCCGTGGGCTACATAGATGCTAGCACAGGCTGGATCCCCTTTATATGGCAGGCCTTCCAGTGCTCCCTGTTCCCAATGTTCAAGTAAAGAAGAACTGTTTATGCTACTGCACTGATAAAAATCATCTCACAGGGGCCTAGTGCTGCCCTCATAACTCATAAATTATATAGCTTTACTCTGCTTGGCACAGGCTTGAACCCTGTTATAATTTAGGTTAAAAGACAACACAAAGTTTCTGCCTTTTCAGAGCCCTTCGGCATTTTTGCTGCCGAACCACAGGGTCTGGTCAGGCCTCTACAGGTGTTCTTAATTAGGAGAGAATCCATGTAAGGTACTAGCCTTAAAGATACATGTCTTTCAAGCACAAGTCTTCAAAACTCAGCCATATCATACTGTCATCTTCACCGAGTTATGCTTACAAAGAGCACAGATAAAATAGTGTTTAATCAGAACTGCTGTTTCCCTTTGCAAGCTAAAGATCATGAAATAGCTATCCTGCAGTACGAAAGCATTGAGTTATCTCATCCTAATGTGAGTGCCTCGTTGATTCACCTTCCTGCCTTTGACTTGCTTTAACACTTAGATCTAAATAGTGCTTCTGTCCTTAGAGGCAAGAGTAGTGTATAAAAAACAGCACAGACACTTCTTGCAGAATTTGATTATCTTTGGGAACAAATCAGCTGGCCTCTTATTCACATTTTCAAGAGAAGATTGAATGACTTTAAAAGTAAAGACTTCAGAGATACAGTGTGAAATCATGCACAGAAGTAAATACACAGCTGTGGCCTAGATGATCATTAATGGTCTATAGCCTGTGAGGATGTATGGAAATAACTTTCTTCCTTTTGAAAGAGTCAGAAGAAAAAAAAGACACAAGCAATTAAGCCACACAGTGCCATGAAATATATTAGATCCTTTCTTAATCCTGGATAAAATGAGACAGGCTTACAACAGCATTGTCACTGACATACTCCAAAGGGTTCTTCAGGGCAAGTACCCTGTCTTTGAAAGCACCAAACTTCCAGTGCAGTCTAGCAAGGAGTCCACCACATGAAGGAACTGACAAGACTGCAGGGATTTGTCTTGTCAAAGGTTATAAAATGCCATCAGTGGAGCATTTTCCTGTTCCTCAAATTATGAACTCTTCTGTGGCTGAGTGGGTTGGACCTTCACTTTTCTTTTTCAAAGGAGCAAGGATCATTTATAGCCCATGAAAGGTCCCTAGCAGGTTCTCTGCAGTCAGACTGTGCTCCTGGAGGTTCCTGCCTTGAACCACTCTGAAGCTGTTGTGCTGTTTCAGGGCTTTTCAGATCACTAACTCCAGAACATGAACTTTAAAAAGATTTCAGGACTGAAGGGGCCAGGGCAGGATTCCACTTGTGCAAAAGCAGCATAAGGTTGGTGTAAATGGCTGTAGGCCTATGCTATTGTATTTGGGGTGCCACATTAGTACCTAGAGCATCCCTGAAAGTTGAGGGATAACATAAGGCTGCCTTTGTCCTCCCTAAGTATTGGACTGTACCATCTAAATTACAATTTTGGGAGGCACAAAGGAAGAGAGAATATTCATGCTGCTCCATTTGGACCTAATTTAGATGTTATTCTGAACCATGTCCTATAAGAGCCCCCACCCTCTGCCAACGTTTGTAAACAGCCTAAGAACACTAGCCTCTGTGTTTGGGCTTCTCATAAAGATGTCTGAAGTATGTGAATAGCTTTATAGAATCAACATCCTAGCTGTGAGGAAATTTGGATCACCTGATAAAGTCCCAAAATACAGTTATGCAATTTCTGTAGCATAGATCAACAGACCTAAACATGAAGTGCAATCATAGGGAAAGTCTTCCCAGAGAGAATTTCTGGGTTAGATTTATATTAGCATAAGATATTTATATTGCATAAGATCTGATTGATCTTATGCTAATATAAGTTAATTTTCAGATTAATTTTAATGTCTCAGTATTCCCACACATACTTGGCTATTTTCAGAACTACCCAGACTACATTTTCATTCATTACAGGGACCAAATATGAGTCTGCATACCCTTGATGCTGGATGTACAGCAGCTGTTTTTCAGGACCTCAACTCCACATTGCTATAACAGCAGCCTGAACTCAAGCTGCCCAGAACTGTCATCTGTCCTGCAGCACACGATGCCAGGTTCTTCTCCAGGAAGGGATATTTTCTCTTCCTGATATGGGCCAGTAGATGTTGTAAGAGAGAGTATATGGAATACATGATGAGCAGCATGCCTGTCACGCTATGCTGCAATAGGTGGATTTTTAGCAGCAGGTACTCAAGCTTGCCTACAGGATGCACTTGACCATGAGTATACAGTCACAATGTGGGTTCAAGGGAGGTTTGGGTCTGAGGATGAACTGGTGCATATCCCAGTTGGTATCCCATATATGTCAGTACTATAACATGGTAATATTTTGATTCAGTAGGTGTTGTTTCTGAAGGCTTCTAAGTAGTTGCTGAACCTTCTTCACCATCTTTCATTACAGAATTCTTCAATATTCCCAGCCTCTAGTTTATATATGTTTTAAACCCAATAGGTTATAAATATTTATTTTGTAAGTTTGTAAGGAGAAAATGTCAGAAAAGGACTGTTGGGAGACACTGATTTTGAACTTCACATTTGTGCCATTTCCTCATAACTTGATATAAAAAAATAATCAAATTCTGAATTCTATCAGATTCTTGTAAGTGGAACTTTGCTGGCTTTATACAATGTAACTGAGAACAGAACTAAGTTCAAGGCACTGCCATGCCAAATTAAATTATATTCAGAATAAAAATATCATTCCAGTTGCTTCAACTTGCCCATTGGCATCTCAGAGGAGAACAGATAAGATACTGTCATGGTTTAACCCCAGCCAGCAACTAAGCACCACACAGGGGTGGGGGGAGGAAATCAGAAGGGTAAAAATGAGAAAACATGGGTTAAGATAAAGACAGCTTAATAGGTAAATCCACGCACACAAGCAAAGCAAAATAAGGGGTGGAATTCATTTACCACTTCCCATTGGCAGGCAGGTGTTCAGCCATCTCCAGGAAGCTAGGGGTCCATCACGCCTAACAGTTGCTTGGGAAGACAAATGCCAAACTCCAAACGTCCCCCCCTTCCTTCTTCTTCCCCCAGATTTATACACTGAGCGTGTCATCATATGGTGTGGAATATCCCTTTGGTCAGTTGGGGTCAGCTGTCCCCCCTGTGTCCCTTCCCAAGTTCTTGTGCATCCCCAGCCTGCTCGCTGGTGGGGTAAGGTGAGAAGCAGCAAAGGCCTTGACTCTGCATAACCCCTGCTCAGCAACAACAAAAACATCCCTGTGTTATCAGCACTGTTTTCAGCACAAATCCAAAACATTGTCTCATACTAGCTAAAAAAAACCTGACTCCATCCCAGCCAAAAGCAGCACAGATACCTACTACAGTCTTCATGGATATTTCCAGGTGGAGGAGGCCTAGGGACCATCAGGAGAGAAGATGGCTAAATAGGTACAATCAATATAGTCTTCCAGTCCACCTTCAGGGCTACACTGAGCCTTGCACAGCTCCGAGGAGATGGTAGGATTACTTTCCACATCTACAATGTCTTTTCATCATCAGCTTTCCCAATCTGCAATTACTCTTGTGGCAGTTGTATAACTCTGCTCTGTCCCATCCCAGCTATGAAGAGATTATTTTCCCATCTTAAAGTAAATGACAGGGTAAGCTAAACTTCTAAAAAAAGTAATCGCATTCATCACTGATTGTTTGGAGCATGAAAAAAGGCAGTATTGAGTACAACAGTTATAAAAATGTAAAATTACTGTTTCTTATCTTTTTTGGCCTAAAACTGATCTCTTTTCTGAAAAGTCAGTTCTGAGTACAGAAATGTTAAATGTTAATGCCATTCTGGGAAATGCTGATTTATTCTCTGCATTATATAATGTTAACAACATTGGCCTTTACTTTAAGAAATCTAATGTTTCAGAGAGTTAACATATTGATATAAAAAAATTGAGAATCAACCCTCATGAGCAGCACACAAGTGTTTCACCGGAGAGAAAGAATGCCTAAATTAGGCACAGAGGACAATAGCGAACAGACCCTTTTCTATTTTCACTGAATTCAGAGGTGCCCAATACCCAGCGGTGAATGGACTTGCTGTGTTGGTCAGCATCACCAGCTGAATTTGTAACCTACATTGTTTGTGGGACTACTTCCTTCTATCTCTTCTGGAAGTGTATTTTTAGTTCTGGATGTCTAGAAAGTCTTCATCATCACCTGAACAAGCACCAAATTGCCATTAATTTTCAAAAAGTTCTAATATGAGAAGCAATTATGGAAAATAAGATTCTTGGCTGAGAGAAAGTGATATTATCATTTTAAAAAATCTGGCAAAGCACCAGGGGTAATGATTTGAAAAGTAAATAAGCACAGGAGATAATATAAAGATGCTGAGTTGGGCAGGAAATTATTTCTAATATGAACTAAGTCTGTCTTTTATAATACTTATTCCACCAAAATGGATACATTTAAATTGCTGTTTAGGTGCCCTTATTCATTGCTGTTTACAGCACATTAGTTTAAATGCAGAGATCATTTAATTCCGGCTAGGTCAGTAATTTTGCTAATGAACAAGGTGTACCCTCAACCATTTGCTTTAAGATGAATAAATGCTCATTTACAAAATAAAATAGCTTTCTTTTTGTAATGTCATAGAGGCATACAAAAAAAAAGTGCTGCTCCTGTGCAGGCTCAAGTGAAAAGTTAGATACCATGAAAATTTAAATTAAAGACAAGACAGTTTCTCATGCACTACAAAACCTGTCACTACCATGAAACAAGACCTCGCTTAATACCCATGCACTTTAATTCTCAGCAATAAAAGTTACAAAAGAAACAAATTAATTATTATTTAACTAATTAATTGTGCTGTTATAAATAGAGAGTTCCCTATTTCCCACTGGTAAATTCTTGATACAGAAAAATTAGTTTAGTACCAATTATTTGTAAATAGTTTTGATTAGAGCCTTCATATTTTCAGTGAGTGTTTCTACTTCAAATTGCTGTGCAATGAATAATTATAAATTTAATCCTGTAGTGAGAATGTCTTATATATAAACAAGTAATTAATTCACTACAAAATAGATGAGGAAGCTGGCTAGGAGCATGATAGTTCAGCTTTGTAAAATGGTTGCCTTACTCTTCTTGCCTTCCAAATAGGGGAATGGCTGTTTGATTTTAATTTTTTTTTTTAAACTAAATATATTCAGGATCTTTTGTAATACAAACCAAAGTTAAAGAATTCTTCTAAAGAATCTGCTAGCTTATAATGTCATGCAATCAAATTTCATCCATTCTCAAAGGGCCCAATTCAAAACTTTGAAATTAATGCCAATCAGTTTCTTCATTATTTCATAATAAAATCACAGTGTGATGAGTGTGTTGTGAGACACATCTGTGTCTTCTGCATGCTGTGTAGAGAGCGCACTGGAAGCCATTTCAACGTATAATTTTGGGCAGGGCATGACAAGTTAATGCAGAGGACAAAACCACAGAAACGAAACTTAACTGATGTATGAAAAAGGTGAGAGTGGATTTAGAAGTGTTGTAGTTTCGTAACTGAACTTCCATTTAATGGCAGCAGTGCCAATGTGCTCACTAACTTGAACACTGGCAGAGTATCTGACACTGCTACCTCTCGAAAGCAGAAACAGAGAATGAGAGAAAGGCCTTCCAAAACTGTCCTGTCAGATTTCTCACTGATGAAATGGCACATGTATCTCTGAAAGAGTGTGCTATATTTATAATTGTAATAAAGGTTCTTTCAGTTTTGTAAAAAAGAAGAAAAAATGTTCCTTAAGTTAGGGCTTTGTCCAGTACTACAGATCTCGGTTCCATTTTTAGCAGTGACACATACTTTAAAGGTGCACTAGCAAACCAGCAAATAATTTTTTACCTGTGTCAACCTCCCAGTTGTAAAATACGTTTAGTAGTGCACGCAAAGCAACAAAATGCCACAATATCCGTATCTGTTTTATGATGATGATGATGGAAAGAAACAGGAAGAGAAATGAATTGTGATGTGCAAGTAAAAACTGAAAATAAGTAGGTGGGGACAGTAAAGTGGAAAAAGACAAGCAATTGGAGAAAAGGGTATGAAGGAAGAGAAACATGAAGCAAAAGGAACAAGCAGCAGATGGCAAACAACCTGGTAAAGAAAGTAATTTGATACAGATACTAATTTACGGTACAAAGTCTCATTAAATACACAACTATAACATACAGGAATACTCTCGCAAAACCTGGTTTGGCCAGATACCTATGTCACTGAGTCCCATAAAACACAGTTAAGTTACAGCTCCATTTTAAGGTCAGAAGGGCTCACCTGGTCTGACTTCTATTTCATATGCAGCGCCTATCACCCAGCTTTCACTGTATTGAGCATAGTAATTGCACAGAAGGAAACACCTGGCATTTTTTAAAAATCTATGTTAAAAATCTACATTTTCCCCATATTCTCTGCACCCTCTTGGAATATCCAAACCTTCAATTTATTGAAGGCACTAAGTATAGGCTCTTTTATGTGGGCAGAGATCAGTCAATGTGTTCTTAGAAGAGTTGCCAAGAACTAACGTCTCTTTGAGAACAACTTGCTACAGTTTTCATTTTAAGCTCAAAATCTTTGTAGATGTTATTTTCCTCACTTAACACAAGCATTCAACGATAACCTGTGAATCCAATTACAATGTATTACTCAGAGGTTTTCAGTTTTCTTAGTTTCTTTATAACCAACAAAAATGTTCCCTTAAGAATGTGAAATACCTTTTAATTTATGAATTCATTTGAAGAGGTGCCATCATTCCGCTTACTACCCATGTGTTAAATTAGTACTTTTCAATTCATAGACTTCACCAATGAGCCTCAAGGACTTTTTTCCTTCCCTGCACATAATAGGACTTCCTACCTTCCTTTCTGTCCTAAATAGAAAAGTGAAGTCATTGCCAGTGTTTAGGCTGCAGGCAGTTTTTAGCCTCAAGTTTTTTTCTCACAGTTCTTTCCTCTCCCTGCTGAAGACACAGTGATTATACCTGTGATCTGCTGACATGCTGGTGCCTGCGCATGTAGGAACCTCTGCTTGTCAGGGAGGCTCTGCCTGGGCACTAAGTACAGGATTGTTGAGTATGGTGCGAGCCGAGATTGAACTCGGTACCACAGGGCTGTGTTTCTTTTTCTGCATACTATCTGAAACAAAGGCTGTCCCATCATCCGTGGATTTTTATCATTATTTAATTCCCAGACTTCTTAAAGTCCAAAGAAGAGAATTCACTAGCAGCTAACTACTCGCATCCTCAGTTTACTTTGGTACATAGAGCCAAGTTTCAAGGCTTGAAAATGAACCTTCTTCCCTCGAGTTTGCTTCCTGTTTGGTAAATGTTACTTCTACTCCTTTTGCTACTTCAGCAGCCAAAGCCAAAATTTTTTTCTTACAGTCTGCTTGGAAAAATCTTATGAAATTGCCCCCACAAAATTAATTTATTTTGGTTAAAATTATACAAACCACTGAATTACCTGTCACCAGATATTCATGATTGGACACGTTTGCATTTACACCAGTAGCTCTGATATTCTCACTGATCATATTATAGGCTAGTTGGAATTAAGAGTGTGTTTTATTAATTGAATCCTACTCCAGTTTTGTGGATAATAAAAGAGAAAAATCCTCATAGGCATCTAGAAGTACAAATACATAACTCTGGTGCTTATGTTCCACAGAGGAACATAATCGTGCTACAAATCATGCAAACTAACTAGGTTTTTATTAATAAAACCTTACAAGGTAAGAGGGGATCTAAGTGGTCCACTGACTTCCAAGGGGCATGCATTAGATGTTTAACAGATATTCCATTCAGAGCATTTTCCTGTGTAAAAATGACTCTCGCTTGTGAAATTTTTCAACTATTAGGTGAATCTTTATAATCTGTACTCTTTAGTGCCTGAAACCTGTGTTGGGACTTGTATTCATTCTCATATCCAAAATGATGTAATGAGAAAACAGCTAATGTGCTTAGTCCATTAAGGAACTAACATAGAAAGTCTTGGAACACATATTTTTGTAATTAGCATGTTTGCTGACAAAAGCTATTTGTGTGTTGATGGCAAGCTGCATCCTTATTATATTTTATATGCAGATGAGACTGCATATAACTACCTTTAGAGCTGAAACATGTCTGATACTAAGCAACTTTCCTATCCTTTGGAAAATGCCTAAAGGGCATGACTGAAGAGAAATTGCTTGGGTACGGATACCAACCTTCAAGGTTAAATCTCAAGTACAAGGATAATTTATACAGCCTTGTAAAAGACTGTGTTGTGTGCCATTGCTTCTATTGCAGGGTAATTTGATGGAGTACAATACTGCTGCTGAAGTTGAGATATCCCTTAAGTGTCTACTGTATCCATCAGGCTCTGAAAATTGCAAATTGCTGACTATATAAATTACTTTGGAACAGTTTAGCATGTGTGTGGAGTTCTCACTATCAAAAAGCCCTGGCGATTCCACATTAGAAAGTAATTTTCCATATGGCTTACTGGGAATTTAGGCACATAAACAGGTACTCAGCAGTGATATTTAATGCAGTTTATTGAACAGGTTTACAGATTACAGACATAATTTTCAGAGTTTTGTCAGTTTGTCTGAACACACTGATTATGTGCCTGGGAATTTGACTTTTTCCCTTGTATTTTATTGTCCTTTGTTCCCCATTTTGATGACAAAAGGTAAATGCAAAGGCAGGATTGTGCTGATGCAGTGCAAATGTACTAGTGTATATAAAGTGTAGTTTATAGACAGAACCTCTGCAAGAAATAATGTTTACGCGATCATCTTGTCTTCATGCAGATGTTTTAGATTAAGCTTCTTGCTACACAGTCTGCACAAAATACATAAGCAGATACTATAATATGTTGCACAGAAAACTGATATGGAATAGAAGCTGATGTGAAATTACGACGAGCAATTTAAGTGCAGACACAGCAATATCTAGTTGTTTGCACTTAAGCATTTATGAGCAGGACAGTACCTGAATACAAGAAGGACCTGCTCCATAACCAGGTCCACTGGGTGTCCTAAAAGTACATAAATATAAATAGCAACATATGGAGTATGGATTCATTTGTACTCTACCCTCAATAGTTTTGAAACATCTTCCTTTTGATAGAAGGAAAACAACCAAACACAGCAAGTATATGACAGTGTGCAAATCTGTCACAGCCAAGGAATAAACAGCCACAGTCTCATCTGTTCTGTGACCCTTCCAAAACGAGAGGCAGAGGGCCTGCTTTGGATATGTAGCCACGTACATAGTCCCATAGTTCTCAAGGAAGCACAGGCTGTCAGCACAGAGCATGATAAGCAGCGTTTTTGCCCTGCCATAAAAGGGAGACCTTAAACTACCATAACCAGTGTTCTCACCACTCTTACTATCCAAGTAATACCTTTCTCCAGGAGGAGAAATGTCAATTTTTTACTGCAAAGACTTTGTGGACCATAGCTGTACTTAATATCATATTGTATCAATATACCTATCCACTATATAAAAGAACAGCTCTAGCAGCCCATGGATTCTCCAGTTTATTGATGTGCCTCTCAAAAAGGTTCCTGAATGGGTGCTGTCTCAACCTCCCTTCTTCTGCAGCCCAGGTATAAAAGTTTGGGACTATATTATCTGTGAGACCCGAGTCCATGTTCTGCAGGGCGCTGGAGCAACCTGGCAGGACAGAATGCTTCAGATCCACTTGGTGCCTCCTGACTTCAGTGTACAGTGAGGAAGGCTATCCAACTGGCAAGGCACAGTGGCACTGATGGTGACATGACCTCTGGAAAGCTGCCTGTCATGTCACATCTGGGGTTTTTGCCTTGTTTATGGCATCCAGAATTGGGCCTTCAGTAATTACTCAACTCTGGTTTGGAATTTTTTTTTTTTTCCTCCCCTATAAGATCTCATGTTTCTTTTTCCCAAACCTGCTTTTCCTTGGTTTTTTTTTTTTTTACGTTTGTTTTGTTTTGGTTTTTTGTTTTTGTTTTTTTTTAGTGCTTTTAAGTGAAATTTGGCACTTGAAGTTCATGTTTTTTAATAATTGGCAATATTTCTTTGGTTAATGAAGGTCATGTCTAAGGTTCCAGGATTGTTGAAAGCTGCTCTACCAAGTTCCTCATAAATCATTCCCATAAATCACCCAGAAGATTTCTCCTGTAGTGTTTGTCATGCTAACATGATTTCAATTCAGAAAGACAGACAAATGTTGTTAGGGCTCAATGAAGCAAATGCAGGAAAGGATCATTTAACATAACACCGATAAAACTGGCAGTAGGTTACATGAAATTTCTTGAGTTACGCAAGTGTCTTAAGTTTCTATATTTATGACACTTTCTGTTGATTAATAAAGTTTGATGTGTTATTTTTATGAGTAGACAGAGTTTTTTTTTTAACTTACTGTGAGCTTCCTCAAAAAAGAAATACTTCTTTTATGCATAAATTTTGCAGCCTGATTACGAACTAACAGTATTTTTACATACAGCTCAACAACAGAGAGAATTTTGAAGAGATTTGAACATTAAAGACAAAATATAGTACAGTAACTGAATAATACTGTGGCAATTTGTAAAGCCTGATGTAAGTGCAAACTAATAATGGGGTCTTGACCTAAGATTCATAACATAGGCAGAGTCTGGTAACATAGTATCTTCATTTCAGTGACTAATATCATCCAGTCTCATCAGCAACTAGTCTCACCCAAAAGAGATCTATTCTTTGATGTCGGTGGATACTGGATCAGACTTTAAAGGGAATGCATACTTAATTACACTATAAAAGCCTAAGGTTCTCTTTTAATTTTTATACAAATACTTCAATGACCAATATTATGAATTCCTTTTATTGTTGTTTTTTTTTGGGGGGGTGGGGCAGGGCAGAGGAATAGTAAAAGATTAAAGTATAACTAGCGAGGGAAAAGGATTTCCATCATATGAAACATTTCAAGGTTTCTACATCCTTTTTGGATATGAACTAGTGTGAAAAATTAGGGTTTGGATTTTCTGTGTCACACACACAATTCTGAATATGCTCTCAAACTTGAAATAGCTTATTTAAGAAACTGTAATGCCTTTTTTATACTTTATATTAAACCAGAGTCAAAGTAATTTCAACTTTTTATTTTACTCTACTAAAGCCTAGGAATTTGTCAGTATCAAAAGAGATGTAAGTATACACCTGGAATAGTACTTCATAGTTTTTCATATGATAGATCTGGCTTTATCAGTAGCAACTAGTGCTATCACGTTCTAGTTAAGCTGACACAGAGAGATATAAAGACACTTCTCACAACAGCAAGACATTTTGCTGTTTGTGAAATATCTCATCCTGGATACAATTTTTTATAGGAGCCATACAACAGGCAATCAACACTGCTCCTTCCCCTCATCAGACAAGACACCTCATCTCCCATGAAAAAGGGTGTGCGTATTATGGGGCGGAATGCAGATGCTGCTCTTTCATGGAAAGATTTATGCTGACAGACCTCACTTAGACACCTTTGAAGAAAAGCAGCTGGAAAAACAAGGCCTATGGATGAATTCTTGAATTTCTCCCAGAGACAAATTGATCCAGACTGATAATCTGTAGAGTCCTACACATTCCTACAGTGGCAAGAAAATGCATACATATGTCCCAGCAGTAAATCCCTCTCCCAGCTTTACATATTTTTTTCTTTATATTCAGACTCATAGGTGATACTGTTAAACAGGCACAAACCTCTCATCTTTCCCAGAGTCTAAAGATTTCCAAATGTAAATCCTAGGAATGGTGCAAAAGTTATTAAATACTATACTGAAGGTGTTCTGAAAATCAAAAGATTTTGAGACTCTACTTTAATGAATTCTCAAGCTGTTATCTTCCCTCCTTATTTTTGTATATTATCCTTTTTAATTGTCCTCCTGATCGCCTGCAAAAATTCAAATTCAGAACAGGTATTTTCAGTCTCATCCAGCCTTAGTAGTTGGCCTATTAATATCTATGCAAAGTATTAATTACTAAATTGAACTTGCAAACATTTAAAAAATAGTTTCCTTCTCTCTTTGAAAGCATTTAATTCACAATACAATTTAATTCATTAAAAACATTGAAGCATCTCAGCATACCTGCATCTTTTTTTAACTCCACCCCCAGTTGGCACACTAAATCTTATGCTCTCTTCTCTTACTTTTTCCTGCTCTGTGGAGCAGTCAGGCTGAGGATCCTCTGCAGCCCACTGGGATTAAAGAAGGTGGCATCAGGAAGAAGCTGCAGAAGGAACACATGTGCAACTAGCAGAAGGGAAGATTGTGCCAGGAACGTAATTAATTACTGGATGTTGTGGGTGTGTGGAAAATTAGGTCACCCTCATTTTTCAGACTATTTTAGGACCAGATAACTACTCACAAACCAGTAGTGCAATAAGGCCAGAAAGTTTTGATGGGGCTTTTCAAAAAGTCATAGACATCTGGACAAGTGGGCGAGCTCACAAGATGTGTGAGCTCAACAAGGTTTTTGCTGGATATCCGACCATATAAGCACTTCATTTTGTGCATTTTCTGATTAATCATAAAATCTCATTCAGCTGACTTCCAAAGACAACTGCGTCAGCCAGTATCCTTTGCTCCTTAAACCACAAGCAGAGCCTCTCCCTGGTCCCTCTCCAGTGGAAATTCTTCTCCAGGAAATGTTATCTGATGTAAATCATGCCGAAGTGCCACCAGGTTGACTTGCCTGCGAGACTCTTAGCATTTCTCTGGATTTGACTTGTTCCTTATAATGTCAATTGTTTTGGTTACGCAAAACCTCTGTCCTGCTTTTATTCATTGAAATGTAGAAACAAGACCACTACTGTATTTTACTGGATTATTTTATCTTTTTTTTTTTCCCCCCCTTCCTTCTTAATGCTATCTTGACTGCCAGTCAATTTTCTTTACCTTGCTCCAAAGAAGCCACTCCAAAGGGCAGGAGCATGTGAGCTAAGTCCAGGAATAGTAAAGGAGAGGCATTTTTAGTGTAAGGGAGACACAAGAAAGAATTCATTTCAATTGAGATGCATGAAAGTCCTTAGCTTTGAGGCAGGTTGATAGCACGTCTGCTACATTCAGGACAGACACTTCAAAGTGCAGAGACATTCTACAGCACTTCAAGGAATTTCCCATCTGCCATTAATGCTGTGGAAGAAACACTCCGACACAAGCAGCACATCATTGCAGAAAATCCATGTGGGATGTTTAACAAACCTACCAGGTTTATGAAGTAGGGGAGTTATATTAGGAGTGTAGACTATTTGCTTTAAGACAAATCCCAATCGTTCATTGGGATAAGAGAAGCAGAACTTGCTCTGTAAGTTTGTAATTGTTGGAATTAATAACTGTGGCTCATCACTCTCTACAGTACTACACCAATTTACTGTGCTCTTTCATCTCAATCACTTTCTGTCTGCGTCTCATATTTCTCTATTAAACTTCAGTAATTGTAACACTATAGTAATAACATTGACATACTGAGTATTATATGATGGGCTATTTTACATTATTCTGACTGCCTTATTTATATTGTAATTATTACAGTCTATATAAATGTGATTCATTGAACTAATAAGGTTTTCAGACAACTGCCAAATCTCATTGATTTTCTTCTCTTATGCAGGAATTTACCTTGCACTGGTAGTTGGATTTTCTTTCACTTTTAATGCTGGCATTTGTAGAATAAAGACCTTCTACTTTAGCCCCAAGGTAAAGATACTTAATACCTCATTCTATCTTGATTCCATTAAGCTGACAAAGCAAATGGGAAGGACCAAAGTTGTATTTTCTCAACTGATCTGTTCTTTTGCTCAAAAGTACTTCCAAAAGCACTCGTCTCACTTATCCCTGCAGAATTGATGACCAAAACACAATTTTTTTTTGAGGTTAAGCAGTTAGTCTGAAATCTCATGTAGATTTTGTGCAGTACATTAGCCAAGCAGCTCTCCAGTTTTCTGAGAGAAATTTGGCTAGTGCCTTCTGAATGGTACAGTTGCTTAAGCCTTTCTACATCAGCAGAGTTGAATGAGTTCATGTCTCATGTGCCATCTGTCCTGCAGGGACCCTAGCCTGCAATCCGTTCTACCACAATTTGAAAATCAGCTAAGAATGTGGTAAATGAAGATGAAACACAATCCAGAAAATGGCACTAATAATTATAATCTCAACTTGTTCGTGTCTTCTGCATGTAGTGGCATTTTAACAGATCCTTCAAACTGCATCTAGCACACCACTAGCTTGTAATATAAAAAATATACACATAGTAGATCTCATGGTAATATGAAGGTTGAGGTAAGTAACACAAAACATTTATTTCAAAGAAATGAGTAACTACAGAATGTGAAAACCAGCTTACCCTATTTATGATTCCCCTCCTATGCCCTGGTCTAAGACAACTCAGCTGTCAGCCATTCCATAGGAGGAGATCAAGACTTCTCCCTGATGGAATGCATTTGTTTCCAGTTGCTTTGCTTTCCAAACAACTATGATAAGAGGAATATCACTCCATCTCTCTCATTATTTCTGAGCATTTGTTGACAGTAAGCTGTGTACAGCACTGTGCATTGGGATAATCGCATGTTATATTTTGTGCTGGCCCTTCGTTCTTAGCATATATTGATTTCCCTTTTCCTAAGGTGACCTTTGTACTCCGGCTGTGTGGAACATGAAGAGTATTTATTTCCAGCTCCTTCCTTACATGCTTATTTAAGTCTTGCTGATGCTACAAGAAATTACAGAACCATCTTGATGTCAGGATACCCCAAATTGCAAATGCACATGGGTGAGGGTCCAGTGCTGCGATTCCAAGCTGTGCTTGGAAAGTTATTAGTTTTCCAGCATCTGACTTACATTTCAGCTATTGATTCCAGCTGCTGGAAACAACCATAAACAGTAACACAACCACCTGGTGGGTAACACCTCTGTAAAACATTTATCTTTCCGTAATCATAAGTATTTATATGGGATAAAGGACTATGTAACATGAGTGAGGAATAGAATCTAGAACCATCAAAGGTCTGCGTTACATTTTGCCCTTTTGTGGATGTGGTATTTTGTCATTAGTGGTATAAATTCCCTGCTCTGTTTATTGATGCAATACAGATGCAAGTACACTCCTTATTGTTTCTCCTAATTAACCATGTGGGTAGAACCTGTAGAGAAGATGATCTTTGCACAGACAGTAACTGTTAAACTTTACTTTAGTAGAGCTTATACCCCACTATAGTAATATCTAGATGCACAGCCTCATTACAAATGCAGACAGTTCTGAAAGTAGGAGCAAACAGTAAGAAAAATTACTCTCAAGGCAACTATTTTGCAGACCAGGGAATAATTGTGGTATACCTAGCTGGTTTATTGCTGTTTCTTTTCCATTCACAGAACATTAATGCAGTGCTTTGAGTATCTTTTCAGTGGAAAAAAAAAAGGACAAAATAAGAACTTAGTCAAAGAACAGCTATGTGGAACTGGGATCTAGGTCTGGAACACTAATTATACTCTAGGCTTTAGTAAAAATTTGCATTTTTACTGCAAAGTAAATGAGGTAGACAGTGAATAAAAGGTTAAAGTGTAGACTAAATTCAAAGTAATACAGACCCTTTTTTTCAGGCTTGGTTCAAGAATATGTGTTGATGGTGACACAAGGATTATACAGCCATTCCCAGACTACACTGGAAAGAAGTGAGAAACAATATAGCTCCTCAAATGTTTCTAGGTAGGAGACTGTCACAGAACTTCAGTTAAATCAAGGAGAACCAAGATTTGACTCCTTTTGTAGTAGCCCAAGGGATATCAGGTACAGCTATCACCTGTATTCATACTACTAACAGAAGAAACTGAAAGGGTTTGGAGAAGTATTTGAAAGGTCAGTAACCACAGAGCTGGTAAAATCACCACATTAATATTAATCAGATTTCCAATGCTTCTTGCTACTATCTGGCCAGAAAATAGGTAAAATCCTGATGGAAATACTGTCTATGCCCAGGTCTGCTGGCCCTTGAAAAAGAAACTGTAAATTACTCAGTAGTGAATCTCAAATTTTATTCTAATTTTCCCAGCTGATTCAAACACAGTGGAATAAATTTAACTCTCTTGCAGCTGAAGAGGTTTGTTGTACTATAGAAACTGTCATGAAGCTTTTCAGCAGAGAATAAATAAACCATATCTGTAAAAAAAGCTAATACTCCCCAAGATATCATTTCCCAAAATTTAAATATCCATTTATGAGTGAAAAGACTTTCTGTCATCGCAGAAGTAAAACTACTCTCCAATTTTCAAAGTGCTATCTAGTTACTGTGCAATATGCAGTCCACCCATGAGTAAGTATCAGACTTTTGCACCTAAAACTGTTATTTCTGGTATCCTAAAACCTGCCGCTTTCGTAGCTCGTCCATTACTGCCTATCCTGAGCCATAAATCAAGAAAGATGCACAAGTTCCTGTCCTTCACAAGCTCAGATAAGGAAATCAACTTTACTCCGTGAAAGATAAAACTATTGGACTGGAAGATTAATGAACAATTTCAGTCACTTCACAGCAGAGTGTCAGTGATTGATCCCAAACTAGACAAAAGCCTTGTACTACATCACAGAGTTAGGATTGTGTACAAAGAGAAAGGGAGACCGATACATAATTTGTGCAGGTCACAAAATTGCTACAGTTCAATATAACTAGCATTTCATGCAGGAAAGGCCCAGAAATAGAAACAACCAGTCTTTAGTGAACTGGAAGCTAAAAGCATGAATGCTTGTTCAGTGCAAGGATGTTAGTTACTTCTCTTCCTTAGTCTTCCACAAGCACTAAGCCAAGCCCTAAAACAACATTTGCCACATTTGAGCAAGAGAATTAAGTAGATTACATCTGACAACTATTTCTGTCTAGAGTATTTTTCTGTGAAGATAAACTGTAATTACTTGCATAATTTAAAATACATTGACAATGTAATTACATTGCGGACATTTTTGCAGTGTTGATATTGTCCTTCTGAACAAAGTGATCTTTCAGGACTGTTCATTTGAATGGCTATTTTAAATAAATTTAAAGAAATGGATGTAAAACAATAATTTAAATAAACATTCTAAATGAATGCTATTTGGGTTGTCAGCTTCATGTTTAAAAATGTACATTAAAGCCAGACCATCAGAGCAATGCAATCAAGATATAGCTTGCGGATGTAGCATCTATAAATCATGTTTCAGAAAAAAAAACCTGAAGAGCCTTTAATTTTCACTAGAAGCAAGCCTAGCTCTTGCCAGTGCTAATTTGGTTTGGTAGTGTTTACCTGAGTCTCAAGCAAGGTGTTCAGATCCAAATCCTAACTTCCCCACAACTGAGAGTATTCCTTTGTTCTTACACTTTTTGCGTATTTGCTACATCAGTCAGTTTTACTTTGAAGGTTCCTCCCTGCTAGACTCATATTATGAAGACAGTTTCACCCTCTTTCACCTTCTTGTGAATCTCACAGGCAAAATTTGTGGCATCATCTTGAGATACCAGCAAATATTTACTAAACCTAGTACACGATGCACTGAAAAACTTCAATTTGTGTAAGAGAAAGTGTCTGAGAACTCTGTTCTTATGTAAAAAACATACTATAGTTTATTATGGGCATATCACACCTTTAAGTCATAATTGGGAATGAACTTTCATTTGGGTTCCTATGAAAAACAGGTTTATTCTGTTATTTCTGTGTATTAGTGTATCATGGGTAATTTTTCTTTTTGGTGTTAAAAAGGCTGCATGGACTATTGTTAATAGTTCCTGCTAACATAATGGTGCTTTGATATTGCCTCACTTACCATGTTTTTGCTTTTACAGGGGAAGAGCATACAGTGAACTCTGGGACAGGTGCAAGAGAACATATGTCAAGATCCTTTTGCTTAAGAACACGAGTGACCACATGTATCAGGCTGAAGATTTAAGTCATTTAAAGACCATTCATCACAGAGCCATTGCTCTAATGCTGCTGTAGCTGGAATAATTGGGAGGATGGCCAGGGAAGAGATAAAGAGAAAAGTAGTGTGACTCAAGTACACCTAAGACTAAACCAGAACAGGTCTGATACCTGGAAGGACACCTTAAGCCATGTTTTGCCTAGAACATGCCTAATAACTGCCTGAAAGTTGAGGAATCAGATACAATCTAGAAAGCCACGCCTGGCTTCCTACAGGTGCCCGGTATGTTTGAGGTTCAGTTCACCACAAACCATTTCTAAACTTTAATGACTCTAAGTAGCAACACATTTGAAATCTCAGTGGGCTATATGGTTTCAAAACCAAAATGCTAGAGGAAAAAAGAGAACTTGGGAGGGTTCTCATTCTACTCCTCTGTTTGTTGCTGGGTCCGAGTAATTTTAGCACACAGCTCTATAACCTCACTGATGCTTTGCTGAAGTTAAAAGGGTTACTATTTTAAGGACTGCTTACTTGTTGAAAGGTTGCTTGTTAAGCATAATTGCCGATGCATATCAAGAAAAATTTTCATTAATTACATGAGAAAGTACCATTACCCATTTAAAGTTAAATATTACAGAAACTATTCTGTATAGAATGTCCGGCTGTGTATTTAAAATCATAAAGAATAAGAATTATTTTTAGAGTTGAACCAGTATATGTGAGCAGTAAATTGATAAAGGCCTTTTAGTCTGTAGTCTCACATGAAACAACTGAGGCTAGCTTTCTTGCTGTTGACACACAGTTACTATCCCGAGCAACTATTTCTGTCAGGACATAATATGGTAATGAATGCCATGAAAGTTGACTTAAAAGTTATATTATGTATACTACATATATCAGTACATAAAAGTGGCAGAGACTCTAGAATAGAGAAGTTTAAAACTATAGAAAACAGGAAAAAAGATTATTTTTAAAATGGCTGACAAAGATCAATTTAATATTCAGATAACTTCTGCCTTCACTATGAAACTTGGATTTTACAGGAAGAGATTATTTGACCTCATTTTAGAACAGAGGAACATATTTTAGCAGGTATTAAGTTAACATGATCTTAAGCTTATAACCGTATGGTGCTGAACAGCAGGAGGTATATGACACAACAGTGTCAGCAGAGCTTATTGAAGGTGTAGTCCTGGTTGTATACAGCACTTTATGGAGAATGTAAAGTAGCTAAGCATTTTTCAGTATTGATTTCAATACCAGGGTAATTAAGAACAGGTGCATATAAATTAGAAAAGAGGTACTAATTGTTACTAATGAACTCCTTCGCAATAAGAACTTTACATAATGAAATGCATAATTAAACATTAATGACCAGGATCATTACTGACAATTTTATTCCACTTACAGATGATTTTGGCCTTAGGTGAAGCCTAATGTTTCAGTAAAGCTGTCATTCACGCTGCTGCTCCTTTGTTTGCTTTACAACCACATCATGTTTTAGCCTTGAAAAGTCTTCTGGATATTGATTTCTAATATGGATTTAAAGGAACACTGCTTCCAGATTCAATCCTGCTTCTAGCACTAATGGCATAGGTGGCAACCTAGTAACTTTCATCAGGTATTATGATGAACCAGGAACTCTTGTGGTCCAGTATCTCTACAAAGCATTCAGCGGGAAAACCAGCCCAACTGTTGAAGTACTCATGTTTTAATATTTTAAAATGCACTTTGACTTTCTCTAGCTACTTTACAGTCACAGGACATTTTTAAGCTTTCCTTTTAAGTGACTATTGTTACTGCAGTCAACATCCCACACCCTTTTCCTTTCTGTGTCAGCCACTGAAGACGACGATGATGAAACAACTGCTTTTTCCATGTCTGCAGTCTTATCCTTCGAGCTCAAGCCTAGCCTACCCTTTGGTTATTATAGCCTTAACACAGGATACTTTAGGAATAAGCTGCACAAGACTTTGCCAGGAGGCTGCACTAGAGCTAGCCCAGCCATCAGTGAAAGTGGGCCAAAGAGCAGAAGAGACCTTTAAGCTGCTTGTGTGCTATAACACCTGTCCAATCCAGTTGCATGAAAAACTCAACCTAGTGCTCAGTAACAGTCAGAAAGGCAAACTGAATGACAACACTCTTCTGGTGCCCGCATTTCAAAAAAGAGAACTCTAGAAGTGGAAAACATTTGCCAAAACTATTCTACCTCAAAATGCCCCAAGAGTGCAGACGACTGCAAGCTGGGAGATACTAATTGTACATACACATACACTCCACCTAGTCCTCCATTCTTCCCTTGGCATCACAGATGGAAGAGAAATCACATTTGGTGTGACCTAATACAGTCATGCTGCATGCCTATTTTCAGCAATATAAATAGAGAGAATATTTGTATATGGGAAATATAAAGATTAGTGATAGAACTATGAAATTCCTCCCTAATTACTAACACAATGGGGTTTGCTGTATCTGTAAGCAATGCTTACCTTGGTCTTGCTCTGGCTTCAGCATGGCTAAACTGTGTGTGTAACCAGGATCAATATACCCACTGCTGTTCCTTCCTAGAAGAGAATTTGAAAATTGTCAGAGAGCTTCCATTCCTTAAGACAGCTACTATATACAGACTACAGAATGAAGAAAATAAATTTAAGTTTTGACCTCTTTGGCTTGCTGTGGACCAGATAACCCTTCAATTTTTGTTTTTACAGTACTAATGTAGTCTCATTCTTATGCCTATTCTTGTCACATCTTTGGCAAGGAGAACGACTATTTGTTCATAACTATTTTCTACATAATAGATATAAAATATCAAAAATCTATTAAATACAAAAACATGGGCAATCATTCCAGGAAGTTCCTAAGGAAAAGGCTGTAGAAAATTGAGACGAAATATCAAGGAAATTGTCCTTGTATGCTTACCCGCTCTTTATTTAGACATCTTCTACCAGCTGTTGTCCGAGCTCACACAGGATGAACCAAAAATCTCTATCTCATGAGTCTCTGATCACAGAATCTATTTGTACAATAACAGTGGCAAGCAGCACTTGCAGAGTCTTTTATGAACCCAAATAATATAAGATACTGTTTTCAGATAAAAACATTGACATACAACAATAATTTAGATAATAACTATAAACGCCTCAGTTCTATTTCAGCTTCGTAATTAACTAAATATTCTTCAAAAGAAGAAAGAGGTTGGGATCCTGCTCATTTTAAGTGCATGTAAAACATCCTCACTTCAGTTGGTGGTTTGAGTAAGCAAAGAACACAGGAGCTGGCTTAGAAAATAGGGGAGAGAGCCCATCTGTAAGGGAGCCGTCAGCTCAATTGCCCAGCACATCCAATGCTCAGCAGCTGGTGCCAACACAGGCACCAGTCAGTGACAGCTCCAGTGATGGTTTGCAATTAGACAGTCTGCACCCACCAGGAAAGATCAGACCCTGGAACTGGGTTGCGTATTTCTGGAGGGAGCAAGGGCAGAGAATACAGCAGGAAGTCGACAGCAGGGAGCTGGCAGCTCTGGCTGCTGAATGAGTGGGCCAATATAACTAGAGCTGTCTCAAGGCAAATGGCTTCATTCCTAGATATAATGAATTGTAATAATCAAGCCTAGAAGTCGTGCATATGCGTCACTTGTCAAATCAGAGTCAGATAAGACAGAACAACCTTCTGGCGCTCTACAAAAAGGTGGTGACATTTTAGCTACTGTAAGATATCCACTACTGTGGATATTTAGACACAGCAAAGGGCAGCTCCAGACAGTACATTTCTTAAGTGAAGGGAGGCTACATAGCTCTGGTCTAATGACTTAACTGTGTTTATGTTAATTTTCTGCACCACCTCTCTTTCTGTTCAAATTCAGTAATTTTCTTCCATGGAGTCTAATAAATTTCAGCTTGCAATGGTATTTTAAGGTGATACTCTTTCCTTGTTATCTTATGCATCACTGCTCTGTAAAGAGTGTCATTTCTGACAATAGCTTCATACAGGTGAATTAGAGAAAAGAAGAAATTAGAGAAGTCCTCTCTGGACTTCTGGTTTGAGTGGAACAGCTGGCTTTCCCAGCATTTTCTGCTCAAAGAGGTATTTTTCCTCAGACAAAATTCTGAGCTTCATACGCTGCTGAATAGGATTAGGTGCTAGACTTATCAAAATAAGAATGATGCAGGACTTATCAATGGAAAACTGAGTTAAAATATGATGTTGACTTTTGGTGTGTCTTGAAAGTCTATATACACAGAAAACAGAACGAAAGGAATATTACTTTGATATGCTTGTATAAAGCAACAAGAAGAAGATGTGCTGCAGCAGGGTGCCACTTCTCATATAAAATCCCCAAACTTTAATTTTATTCTGGAAAAACACATTCCAAAAAGAATTTTCCACCAGCTATCGCACTTTAGAGCTTCTTATAATTTACATCTGCTAGAGGCAAAGTTTTATCCAAAAGGAAATTAAAATAAATTGGCAATTTTGTCCCAGAGAAGAAAAGCAGCTACATGTTTTAAACAAAAACATATATATCACAGAGAATTTACTGGGGAACGACACGTTTGAAACTTGAGGACAAAGAACCTTCAACTATGTCATATGTATCAGTGTGTATGTACATCTTTGAAGTTAAATCTGCCTAATCTCCTAATAAAAAAAAATGTTTTAGTATTACCAGCAAATGGGAAGATGACATTAATATAGTCAATAAAGACAGCATATTCTGATCATGCCTTATCCATGACAAAACTCTTAGCTCTGATAATAGACTTTTTAATGTTGATCTACATAATAAAAACATATCTGGATTTGCAGTTTGCTGGGGTTCTGTAACCCAAAAAATCTTGTACAAACTATTGGTCGATGCAAATTTGCTCTGAAGGTCATATTTCTCTCTGATTCTCCCAAGTCACTGATATTCAGTGCTGCTTACGTACTTAATGATCACGCTTGAATGCTCTTTGGATGCCTGCATAGTTCAGTGGCATGAAATAAAACCCAGTAGTACCCTAGGTAACAAACTTTTACTCTTTCATCTTTTTGTGTATGACTAAATTCAGATTTTAGTTATATTGAGGTAATCTCATTTAGCTGTCTAAAAGAAATGTATGCCAATTCTGAGCTGAGGCATTGTTCAAGTAAAATGAACAGTTTGACTCATTAGAAGCACTACTTTCAATTACTGAATCTGAAGAAATTTAGATATGCTGAGCTTTATTTAAGAAATAATGTACTTCAATGGCAAGAGTGCCTTATCTATTACTGTTACTATTAGTCATAGAAATAAGCACATTCGCAAAAGCTCAGTGTCTGGAGCAATTATGCTTTATAATTTCTGGGCTTTTTAGATTTGTAAGTTTATCTTGCCCAGGAAAGCCACTTGGAATTAAAAAGGGAAAGCAGGTGATATTACAATAAAAATATTGGTGTAATTAACTACCATTCATGCTTAGTCAGATAAACTGCCATTGACACTCAGAAAGACACACCCCCCCATATAAAAATAACAGCCCTTTTTGCTCTGCTGTTTCTAAAAGTTTGTAAGAAAAAAAAAGGTTCTAAAACTCTTCAGAAGCTGAGATTTCTTTTTTCAGACACTAAAAGTGTCCCATGAAGCAAACATTATTATTCTGGCAAGTGTTAGGAGTTCCAGTCATACTTGCAAATGATCATGAGATTAGATGAACAAACGACTTTGTATTATACCAGTGGAAATGCTTTTTATTATGAAACTCAATTATGAAATATTGTGAAACTAATCTCAGAGAAGCTAAAGCACTGGTGAAAACAGCTTTATTTAATGGCATTATGGCACCATTCAGGAAAGCAATAAAGTATTGAAATTCACATTGTTTTTACACTTCTGCAATACAAGCAAAAAAATATAAACACCTGCCAGAAGTTAACGCACACTGAAACATGAGTTTTGCTCAACAGAGCAGAACTTGGGCCTATACCACAGTAAGATTTCACCCAGAGAAAAAACTACTTCTTTTGTGACCATGAGGGTCAAACACTTTATTTAGTCTCAATGGATAGAACACTCTATGTGAAATGTACTGGTACTAAAATCTGAGCAGCTCCCCCATTCAGACACGAATGTTATCATCTTAGCATCAGTGATATAGTCACTTACAACACTTCTCATTCTCCTCCCTCAACTTTACTGGAATATGAGGTAGCAACAGCAAGCACTCAAGAGCGTGAAAACATCAGAGATTGGCTTGCTTTTTATTATACATGTATTTTCTAGGAAATGTATGCCTGCTCCTGCATCCACTGGACTTTATTTGTAAACTTTCATCTGAGGCACATAAGTGATTTAACCCTGGCAATACCAATCTGAAATTATAATACTGGTAAATTAAAAGATCTTTCCACGCTGAAGAACAATGCCATTCATAGTAACAGTTAAATACGTCTCTAGGACTGTAGCCTTGTCCAGAGAGATTGAAAGATCACCTCTTCTTCCTCTCATTCTGTGTATCACATCATGCCTCACACTCAGTCTGTCACTTTCTGAATCATTACCTAAAGGTTTTCTTCACTGTGGGATCATCAGTTCTGTTCTTTGCTGTTGATGATGCATTGGGGTATCCGGATCTGAAGGATGACTTATGTCACATCTGACTTTTTGTTTTTCTTTATACACCCAGCCCCCACCCCTCAATTTCTTTTAATAGCCACTTTTTGGACACCCTCCCAGTGGGCTGCAGCACTCTGTCCATCCAGAGGCAGACTAGACATAGTAATCACTGCCAGCCTTTGTTTGACTGTAGGTTGAGTTACCTTAATTCTCCTCTTTGCAAGGCAAGACTCTCTACCCATTAACATCACTGTGAGCACATCACCATCCTCTGTATCAATCGCACAACTAACCAAGCACTTCCCTTGATTCAGAGCCATGTCTAAACCATGGTAGTTCTTTCTATATTGTTCATCTAAGATATCGTCCTTCCATTGTACCTATCTTCTCCCTTTTGCAATTTCATGTGAAAGCTCCTCGAGACCAGGAACAGCCTTTGGGATCTGCATTACTTCAACCTGAGTCAATCACAAAAGTGTATTTCGTATCTGCATTTCCAAGTTCAACATCGGCTTCAAAGGGTAGAGTACTTGTCTTCACCCAATTTGCTTACATCATTTCTCTGAACAGAACTCAGAATAGCAGCTCCAAGTCCTATTAGATTCTGGGTAGACTGCCTTAGGTAAATAAGGTTCCTTTTTAAAAAAATTTCAGGCTAATACAATAACTAGATCAGTTTGTGTTGTTGAATACCACATTGTCAGCATCTTTACAGACTCTCCTACCTTTCAGGAAGCCAGAGAGACCTGTAAATTATTTTAGAGATAGAAGGTATTTTAGACAGACAATAAAGAAAAAATGCTGAGCTGACAAACAGCAAGATTCTGCCAGATATTATGGCTGTTTGCATGGCTAGCTGTCTGAGAAGTAGAAAACTGAGTCTGTCAGTTTTGTTACTGACAACTGCATAATTCACCTCCTAAGTAAACTCAATTAGAGGCATAGCTATGGATGGGGAAAGGCCTAAAGCTAGATTACATTCTATAAAAGAATTAGAACCTGATAATTGTATAACAGAGTAAGCAGCTACTTCTGTAATCTTGGGAATAGTAAGAGGTGGTTGGTAAAGCAGTTATTTGATGTTAATCATGGACTAGTTTTGTGACAGACCATTGCTTTCCAGGATTTATCCAACCAGAGCACAAATGTTGTTAAATAACTGTCATGAGTTTAAGAAATGTCTGCAGCTTGTCACTGTTTTATTTAAATCCAGGCTCTGCTGCATAGCTGGAATAATCTTCTATATCATCTTTTTATAGCCTGCTCTATAAGAGAAACCTACTATTTCTTTTCATAGCTCCTTGGCAGAATTCTGCAGTGTGTTACATCAACAGAATGTCAAGGAACTGTATTTCCTATCTTGAGCTGCATTTCTTAAGGCCAATTCTTTTGTGTCATGATGAAATTCAGAACTGGCCCAAGAATTTTTCCAGCATACCTGCTCATTTAACCTTTAGCAAAGAAAAAATGGCAACTTGCCTCTATTTTCTGTGAGCGAGTCTTGCATAGTTGCCCCAGTGCTGATGAGCAGTATGCTGCACTGCCACATATTCTCTAATGGTGATTTTACTTTGGTGTTAATGTGCAATGTCCAGGCATGAGAAAGCAAGAGACAAAGAACAGAGAAAAATTTAGAGGGGAGCAGAAGCGATCAGATCTCAAGGTCCTGCAGGAACACAGGGAAGCTGGTAAAGAACTTGGGTGAAGCATTAAACAAGAGAAGATTTGACAAGTACCAAGACCAGAGAATGGCAGCCAGACTGGCAGGGAAGGCAGGCTTGAAATGGGGATGGAGCAGATGAGTTTACAGCTACTATGACATTTTAGTTCCCACTACCTTGAACTGAAACTGGGCTCTAGATTTCAATTATGTGGAAACAGAGAGAAAATGACATTTCTGTTACCACTTTTTTCCACAAGTCTCTTTGTTACTTACAAATTGATTATCATTCTCTTGAGGTGTAGCTCTAAAAGTGTGGCTCTAAAAACACATCAAGAGCAAGCCACCCACTAAGCTAACGTATGCAGGATTAGGGGAAATTCCCTACTTAGGGGAAACAGAAACTTTTTTCAGAACTTTAATTGTTGGCTGCTTGAGATTGCTTAGAGGCTTAGGACACTAGATTAAACCCCAAATATAGCTGTGAGAATAGAACCATGAAGATGTTATATGCAAATGCATCACACCTCTGCTTTGTTTCACTGGCTATTATTTCCATATGTGTGTGCATGTAGCAACTATAAGAACTATATATTATAGTAAAAACAATTCTAAACCTGTATTTTAGTTCATGTTTTGGTAACTTGAACTAAGCATTGCACCTCTTCCTGTTTACATGATCAGAGAGAAGTTCATATGTTGGAAGTAGGATCCCTCTTAGAGGACACAAAAGGCAGATTATTCTGGCACACTAGAAAATAGAAATATTTCTCATTTCAGCTGTGAAAAACAAAGAGAAGGCATTTGAAAAATAAATCTACTGAATCCCCGTTGATTCAGATTTACTGCAGGACTGCACAGGGATTTACATGATTTTTGAGGAAGCCACAAATCATAATTCCAAGAACCAAACACATCAGATCGATTGCTTCTGACTGAGCTGTGTTAGAATAATTTGATCACACGACAGAATTTTAAAATTGGATTTTTAAATTCAAATTTAAAGGAGGACTCAAAATCAAAGATCGATTATTCTAACACAGCTCAGTCAGAAGCAATTTGATCACACGACAGAATTTTAAAATTGGATTTTTAAATTCAAATTTAAAGGAGGACTCAAAATCAACAACACTGGGTACTATTACAGACATGTGATTAGTACTTAAAAATATCATCCATTTTTCTTGCAGATTTGAGATTAATCCACTAAGGATAGAATAACTAAGAATAGGACAGATCAGTATCCGCTGTGAAATTTTTTCATTTGAATTTTCATAGAAAATCACTGTGCAAATTTTGCTTACTAAAAACATTAGTCTGATGACAACATGATATTATTTACTGCCTTTAAAGGAATGCATAAAAGTTAATTTGGAAAAATGATTCATTTGGAAAAAAGTGACATTGATAGTATCAACTTCAATTCCATATAATTTTTCCTTTTCATATTGTTGGAAACCATTATGCGTATTGCTGTGCCTTGTTTTGTATATTTTACAGCTCAGAGAAGATTCTCTGTGAGAATATATTTCTTAATTGTCTCTCTTGGGTGCTATATAGAGTAACTAACTTCTAACATCCTCCAATGAAAGATGGTCTAATAAGACATATTACAGACTACTACTGTTAGACAATGAGAATTGTAAAGTTGAGCGAGAGAGAATTCTATTAGAAGAGAGAAAATCACATGCAACATGTTTGTTTCAATGGTATATACGTACGTAGAATAGCACATGATAAATGTGTAAATTACATTTTACTCCGTGTTCTCATGCATTGATATGTACCAGGGAGTAGCTAACTGTTAATGAATTCACACCACAGTTTGCCGCATGCTATTCTGCTCTTACGACCCAGCACAAAACACATTTAAAACATAGGCAATACAGAAGATAATGAGAAAATTTACATGTGTGCACAGGGAAGATCTTTGTTCCCTTTACTACATCTTGATTCACAGGATACTCATGCACACATGCAAAGCGTACACCTCTCCAAAAGCTTATCTGAATTATAGAGCACATGATTGTTCTGAGCAAGACATTTGCCAAATAAGTAGCACATAAATTGAGAACTGATCTTAGGGGAAATAATATGTAAAAGCAGTACTGCTGGTAGAAGACAATTTAAAATATTCATAAGGCTATTGAAGAAGGCTAAGCAAAAATTTCATGAGGATGAAAAGTGTTCATTGGAGAAAGAACCCGTTATCGCTAAGCCAGCAGCTAGAATGAATAACATACCCGCTGCTCCCATTAAAAGACCACACCTTATATATCTTGTTTCAAAAAAAGTCTGTAAGTTTTTGATATTCTCTAAAGGATTTTTCTCTGTATGTGGGTGTACTTGAGGGAAATCAGCAAGCAATTTGGTGGATTATCATTCTGTGTGCAAGAAAAGTGTAAGGCTGGAGTAACAGATTAATGCACGACATGGAAAAACCTCCAACAGAGACTTGCTCAGGTCACTCTCAAATCTCCACCTGCACAATACCCACTTGAGGAAAAGGCAAACAAAAAGAATAACCAAGCTAGAGTTTGCTGACAAGTGCAGATTTGGATTGTGCCTCTATTTTCAGCAATGGTGGTAGCAAAAAGTATCTTTTTGAAGGTGTAAAGTGGGAAGAGGGCTCCTGAAGTACAGAAACAGCAGATGGAAGAAGCTGATTAAAATAGCAAAGATAGGGTAGTTATGGGTAGCAAAGAGCAACAAGTCTCCCGTGTCTAGATGGCATGAGACAGCACAAGCCCAGGGACAGCAGAAGCTGGCAGGAGAACAGTAGGTAGCAACTGCCTTGGAGCTTGAGGTGTTTGGAAAAATAAGCAGCAGGAGTCACAGGCACACAGCCAAGTGCATCAGAAAGGACTAGTTGCTGTTAAAGAACCTCACCTACATCTGGTCAGCTGCAACAACCATAGGCCCTGTTATGGCCATCACAAAAGATAAACCGCAGCTGCGCAGTGGCTAGAACAATGCAGAGCTGCATACATAAATTAGCAAGAGAACAAAGAGCAGTGCTGCTGAATCAATAGGGATGTTTCCTCCCCCGTGGCTTTCGTGTCTGTTCTGAGCCTCGGAGAATACCTTTGCAAACTGACACACAGTGCAGGCAGCTCTCTCCAGCTTTTCAGGCTCTCAGCACTCTCTATCCTGAAAGATGCTGGCTATTAAAAAGCTTTTAAATTCTGATTTCAGAGGTGCTCAGCCCTTGAAACTCCAATCAGTCTCAAAGGGAATTACAAATAAATCTTCCTAAAATTGTATTTATGTGAAAAGAATTCAATTATCTTTCAATTGCAAAGCCTAGATTGCTTATTTTTCATTGCAAACTGACAGATTCTCTTTCCTTTTTTGCCATTAAAAATTTATCACAATAATGTTATTATTTTACCTTCAAATTAGAAAAAAGGCATGAAATAACAGACAAAAGACCCTTTCCTTCTCTCTTCTGTGTTTCTTGGAAGTCACTTGTTTATTTTTTCTTTGTTTGTTTTCTTTTAGTCTTTGTGAATTCAAAGTTTCAAGTATACAATAAGAAATCCTAGTTCTGCAGTTTCCTCGCAGGCAAAATGTACATGTACATGTACATTATCAGAAGGTTAAATCTTTGTAATCAAAGCTGTGAATTCTATGTGAGCAAGCTCCTATTCCCATTGGAGTTAATGTTGCTTAGTACAGATAAGGTCTAAGAGGTCTACCTCTTAGGAGCAATTAAAAGAGGAAATACTGCTAACAGAGAAAACCTGAAGATTGGAACAATGTTTTTTAAAAGATTAATCAAGAACCCTAAATAGAACAAGGTATTTTAATTTAGACATTCAATCAAGTCTACGTGCTGGAAATTATTAGTAGCTACTAGAAGCTTTTGCATTTTGGAGCATATAATCTCCAGATAATATGATCAGAAGATCTAGTTGCAGGAAGGCAGTTCTGTTTCCCATGCTGACACAAACTGTTCTAGCCCTTCAGATCAAAAACGTAGTGCAGGAGGAAAGCACTGTTTGTAAGAATCATAATAATGAGAAATAAGCTATATTAATAATTTCCCATCTGCTGAGAGGAAAAAGTCAGAAGTACGGTTAACTGAGATGCTTTCACTCTTCTGCTACCAAATAAAGTTTAAATTTCAAGGATATATCCCTGCATAAACTCTTAGTTAAATGTCAGAAAAACATATTTCCTGTTTCAAGGCAGAGTGTCAAATGTGTGCAAAGGGTCCTTCTTGGCCTCTCTGTATACCTTGTCTTTAGTATCAAAAAGTAACCACAAGCAACACAGCTTTAAGAATCACTCTGTGAACTGGAGTCACCTGAGCCTCCCAGAAGACCTTCAATTCAATGGTTTGTCAAAATCCTCACAAAGGTAGGGATTAAAACCACTGAACTTAAGGTACTAGAGACAACACACATTTGTCAGGTCACTGTGTCTGTAACAGCGTTCACTTCAACGTGCCAAACAGCCTCTGTGCCTGCAAAGTGTACCGCTCTACTTCCTGCATTGAAACATTCCTTTGGCACAAAGGGCTCCAAATACTGAGGTAGCTGAAAGCTCAGAGTTATACAAATAGCATTAATATCTTTTACACAGCTATTTTACTCTATCAAGGATGAGTAAAAATGGAAGGGGGCAAAGGAAGAAAACTTGAAACAGTAACAATGATAAATACCCTGAAAAAAACAGGGTTTCTCTTGCAAAAATCATGTTTCTTCTCTAATTACTACTAATTAATATTAGAGGAAATGACTATGAAGTGCCAGTTCTGAAACACAGAACACGTACTGGCTTAATTTTTTCTTTGAAAATACATTTATTATTCATGTCTCGGAGCTGCTTTTAGATTATTGAATGAGAAAAGGTCAGTAACCTTTGGTTTGAGGTAAACCAAAGTACTGTCACTTTCTCCCTCCTCTCCCATTTCACCTCCCAACATTGCCTTTAATACTTACTTATCCTTAAATGATAAGGATAAGTAGACTTATTCTCCTAAAAATTTATAAAAAAAGTATATGGTTTATCATACATTGAGATATAGCCTACTAGAATTAGTAGGCATTGCTCCATTACAGAATGGTCCAGCTAATCTGCCAGGCCATTAATAAGACCATACACTCAACAGTGCTGGAATGACATCAATCCATTCAGGGTTCATGATTGAGCTGCAGGTCAGTGGGAATTTTGTCTTTTTAGCATTGGAAGTATCAAAACCTATGATTCTTCTGGAAAGGGGAAAGACCAAAGATTCAGTCAGCTAATGAGAACATAGACTGCTGAGATCAAAATGTCAGTACAGGCACTTGGTCTGAAATACAGGGTCCTAATCACTGTAACTGATGGATAAGAAGAGAACCATTTCACATCTGACAAAGCAAAATGTAATTATTATAAAAGTGGTGATAGGGCAGGTAAATGACTTGCCCCCAAATTTAAAAAGTCAAACCTAGTTAATTATATCACTGCTAATAAAACCAGCAGTGATAAGACTGTTACAGATTTGTGAAAAATTAATGAAGTCTTTAATGAACTCTACAGCAAATTACATAAATCAGAGTTAACTTAATAAAAGCCCAGAAGATTTTTAGTAGTGATTAGATTTTTCAAATGCTGAAAGATAAAGAAAATAACTGTCCTAAAATCCTTTCTTCTCTACTGCAAGATTCTGAAACACATTAAAGTAGTGGAAACAGTGCCAATGCACGATAGGTTCAACAGTGAGATCATTAAATAAGCTTAGAGTTTTATTTTTAAATGGTCATTTGCAGAGCTGACCTGAAAGTATTTTGAAAACCCTGCATATCAAACAAAGTCAGTGTTTCTTTTTTAATGAATACGAGCAAAGACCTGTGCATGCTGCGTAGACACACACATATGAAACACATTTTACGCAGTGAAGGTTTTTGCTGGACTTACAGTGGTAAGCAGACTTTGTTTGCAGGATTGTTTCAATAATTATTTAAAAAAAAACTAATCCCCAAAGAGGAACAAGAGGCAACTTAGTTTTCAGAGACAAGTCAGATTCTAAGCACTTCAGTAAGATCTGGGTTCTTCACAGCACTACTGTAAGACAACTTTGCATTAAACGTCCAAGTGTGTGGATGTATACATATTTGTGAATAGGCAAAAATGTCAACAGGGAGATTGAGGAATAGGCACAGGCAGCACTTGGGGCCTGATTTTTACATGTCAATATGTTTAGAAACGTAGCTTTCATTCTTGCCTGTGAGACTGTACTTGAAATGAAACCATCAAGAATCAAATGTTGAAAATTTATTTCAGAATCAGAGAAGAGCCTAGGCCTCCTGCATGTTTTTCTAATTTATGTTACTTTTCAAGGACTAGTAAGGGAAAGAGGGAGAAGAAAAAAGATTGTGCCCTGTCTCCTAAACCATGCCAAGAAGTCTTGAGCCAAATTAGTCACATGAAAATCACAGGCAAAGTTATTAAAAAGGCTGGTTTATTTCTGAGTTTATCAAACTAGTGAAAAGAAGTAGTCCTCCCTCATTTTCAGAGTTGCAGAATTGTATCAGAAATAATATTCTGAACAACTATATCAGAGCCTATATAAATGCAGAAATCCATTACAAGAGTTAAGGCTATCACAAAAGGGTGAATGAAGAACAGGTTTTGTGGTTTGCTTCCAGCAAGATGGCTCTGAAGAACTGTAAGACCATAATATAACTTATAAATGTAATGTCATTCTCTTGCCATTTTACAAAAACACTCCCCCCCTCCAATAAATTTTCCCACTTTATACTCCTCACATCACAACATCAGAGATCCCCCTTAAGCCTTCAGTATTTCCAACAGCAACCCAGCAAACATGTGCTCTGGCTACCTGAGGAGCCAGTACATCGCAGATAGGCATAACGAAAACTTACTGAGTGACTCCATTCCTTGTGGTTTGATGGTGGTTGAATTCACCAAGTGAAAGTCAAACAAAATATTTTCCCAGAGTACTGCAATCGGTTAATGAAAGCATCACATAAGAGTTGCCAGCTTAGTAATTCCTAAGCAATAATATCCTGCTTTTTCAATTTTTTTAGCTTGGTTTCAATTTCTCCTTTGATTCATAAAGCAAAATTTTGGGAAATTTCCTATTTCAATCCCAAATTATAGCATGAAACTGTCATCCAAATTAATCCTCAGTACTTTAACATGACCTTATAAAAAGAGACTTGTCCAGATACTGACAATCCTCAAGACCATTTAATGAAAATAGATAGGTGTTTAGATGTTGAATTTTATCTTAAACACTGACAAATCATACAGTACCCCCCACTGACAAACAAGAAGATCTCTTGAACACTAGGCATTTTGTGACATGAGATTATACAGCAGTTACCATTCTGTTCAGTAAGTGTGACATGCTCTGATGCAGCCAGAGCAATCAAATGCAGCAGAGTAATAAAGAAAAAAAATTGTTAGACACCTCCTCAGCAGGACAACTGGCCACTCAGAGGACATCTGTCTTTAGACAGGGAAGCTTTTGAAATTACCTTGGAGCACGACTACAGGAAAGGAGATCTGAGCAAGGGTTCTGCTGTTTATACTCCATACTGTGAACACCACAGCAGAAAGTGGAAAGGGAGATGCTTATTGCAGGCTTGGAGTGCAGAGCTGACCAAGTCAGTAAGGTCCTTCTCCTAAGACAGACTGTGCAAGAGTGCTTTCTACCCCAACCGCAGGAAGGGAAGAGGAAGAGTTTTCAAAGCAGCAGTACCATCCCTTGCACACAAGGCTGTTCTGTCTCTAAACTCGTAAGCTTTCAAAACCCAACTGGACAAAGCTCCAGGTAACCTGGTCTTATCTGATAGCTCACTCTGCTTTGAGCAGGAAGTCCACCTCAACCTGAATTATCTGACAACTATGAGTGCAGCTGGACCACCACTGTGCCCAGGCACAAATATGGAATTTTACTTAAGGCTATCCATGTAGGTCTCATTTCAAAAGAAGTTGAAAAAATGTGTTCAAACTATTTGTATATAAATGTGTAACAATTTGTGATGAAAGTGTGCTCTATGCAGAATTGTACTGTAACCATGGCAACTTCCGTTGAGAGACATCCATTGTAAATCTATAAGGATCTCATTTAGAAGAGATTTAGTTGTACTAGTCACTAATTTATGAATATTCCAATCATGTAAAAAACACCCCAGTTTCTTACAAAACTGTTTTTAAATAGCGCAGCTGTGTGTGTAAGAATGCTATCAGAAGCATTTATATTGAACAGTTTCTAAATTTTATGATTCTTCTGCAGCTTCGATATTTTGGAAGCTGAATTGGAATCCTTTGGTATAAAATCATTGCAGGTTTACTTAGTCTGGCTTCTAGTATTCCACTCTTCTTTGCCCTGTTCTTTTTCATATATAGATAACTGGTAAATATGTCTTTCTTTAAATACCCAAGCTTATTGTGGGAGGGTAAATTCAGAAATAAAGGAAAGTTCCCCTTTCTTAGTACTTCGGCTGTGAGCTCCCCTTAAAATCATTAGCGATCTGTTGCCTCTCACCTAAGACAAAATGCTGAGCCAATGTTTCCCTGTGGTTTCCATGCATCTTGTAACCTTTCGCAGGGGAATACTTACCTTCATTTCTCACTAACTTCTTGTAAATTCTCAGGTGGTGGACTTGTTTGTAAGGTATCAAACACAGTGTTGAAATTTGGGATAGTTGTTCTGTGCCTAACAATCTGATTTATCTATTTACTATCGCAAGTTAGGTTACATAGAAATATGTCCTTAGACAAGAGATTAAAAATTCACAGCGGACATTGAGGTTACATTTTATATATTTTTGACTGTACTAGTAAACCAACAGTAAAGTGCAGAAAAAAAATGAATCATGAATCAATTTCAACCTAAGCTCTGTCTGCTTTTTTTAATAATAGAGTAGAACAAATCCTATTCAAGGTATATTTCTTTGCCTGGGAAGGCATCAGGCAGACATCAATGAAGTTAATATATTCCAAATAGCATTTTAGAAATTCAGAGTAGCCTCCTCAAAAGAGCACAGCTCTGGGGACAAAATAACAGTGGTGACATTATATTTTTTACTGTTGGTTTACTAGTACAGTCAAGTGCAGAAAAAAATGAATCATGAATCAATTTCAACCTAAGCTCTGTCTGCTTTTTTTAATAATAGAGTAGAACAAATCCTATTCAAGGTATATTTCTTTGCCTGGGAAGGCATCAGGCAGACATCAATGAAGTTAATATATTCCAAATAGCATTTTAGAAATTCAGAGTAGCCTCCTCAAAAGAGCACAGCTCTGGGGACAAAATAACAGTGGTGACATTGGATAACAGAGCATATTCATGAAATATGCATGTAACATGGTTAAATATATGGTAATGATTTGGATTTTTTTTCCCATACTGTTCTGATCCTATTTACTTGGGTATTAGAAACTACATCTAATTCTTGGGCATTAGAAACCATATTAACTGTGCAAAGAGACAAGAGGCTTTGGGGAGCCTCAGATTACATGCATCCAAGCTTGTATAGACCACCTCTTTTTTGTATTGATAGCAGAATTTCTGCAGATTTTAGAGGCCTTTGTCTTTCTGAGAAAAAGGAACATACCTTCTGAAATGGTTTGGGAAAAAGTCAGCAAGTCCATTACTAAAACCCATCTGAAATGCCTAAAGCAGGCCTGGCTTTTCACATAGATGTGTTTTAATACACGAAGCTTAATGTGCTGTTGAAGAAAAAAAGTAAGACTTCCACTACTCTCCTGTTAAATTAGTCTAGTATACTTAACTCTTCAGAGATGTTTAATTTTGCAGGCCCTTTTATGAACAATACCAAACACATTGATGTAATTACTCATTTCTACACTTTCCTGCTCAACAAGAAAAAAGAAATGCTGTTTGTACAGCTGGCACACTTAATCCAAACTCTGTTTTCCATTACTCCAGCTCTGATACACCCAAGTATTTATTCATGTCTTGACCCCTTTTTTTAATCTCTTTACAAATCAGATCAGTCTTAGGGAAGTTTTACTTTATCAGCAACACTGCATCCTGCTGCACAGATAACACAGCTCGCATGTTAACATTGCCTGCAGGTTACAATTCTGTTGGATACCTTCATGGAAAAGGAAGAAACGTCATACATTTTGGAGGCAGCTATTTTCTTCAGCTTGCCAGTGGGTTAAAAGCAATTAGTTGCATCTCATCAAAATGGCAGTCTTTTACAGAGCATACACTTGTCCTATTTTCTCATTTATCTTCCATTTAGTACAGTAGTTCAGGACTGTGCTTTAGAATTTGAGGTTTGATCTGCACCTAATGTTTCAACTAAAACCAATCCTCCCCCACTGTGATCCCACTTTTCTAAACAGGTCACACTATTTTTGGAAGGCAGCAGGATCCTACTTTGGGCATTTCTCCCCTCTGCAAGTGCACATGGGAAGGGAAGATGGAGATTTTATAAATGTTACAGACAGTGTATACTCAGCCCAACGAATGAGTGCATCCAAACATACCCATGGCTTTTGCTCCAGTCAGGGCCTCATTAAAGTCTGTAGCAGCAAACTTAGAAAATTTTAAAAAATTCAGACTGATTTTTGGCTCTCACCATTTTGGAAACCATAATTTGCCACCTTACAGCATTACTACCCACAAACTCAGAGCACCTCCCACAGCACTTCCGCCTCACCTGGAGAATGCCACCTAAACACAGGCTGGAGTTGTTTTCTCCCATACATGCAGCCAAACAAAGGAGAAAGACTGATATGCATGGACACATAGTTGTAGATCCCCATGTGTTTTTAGCCAGTGCCTTTGGAACTTTCAGCCTAGTAATAAGTTCACATTTCTTTAAAACAGGAACACTTAAAAAAGTCTTTTTTAGCATATGTCAGTCCATCCTCTTTTATTTGAAATAGAAGAAGGAAAGGTGAACCCAGCTTATGGGATGGATGGATTGAACAAGCTTTCACTTAAAGATAGTTACTGTGGCATGCAGTAGTTAAATGGAATTTCTTTGTATTCCATAAACTTGAACCTGAAGTTTCTAAGAGCAGCTGTTCTTCCGCCAAGACAAGAACCATTTTGTTCTGACTGTGCTTCACAGCATTCACACATGAAACACTTCCTCATGCGAACCTCAATTTTTGTTTCTTATGCAGTGTTAAGAAAAGCAAGATCAAAAATATGCAGTTGTCCTTTGTTATGAAAACACCACAGTGCTGATGCAACTGGTTAACTAAGCAGTAAAGCCCAAAGACAGGAGTAATTCCCTGTACTCTCCTTCTGTCACCTGCCAAGCCAAGGGAATACAAAGTTGTCTTGAAAAAAAAAATACTTCTGAGCTGTTCTTCTAAAAACCTTCCTCTGGTCAGGGCCCATCCTTTCAGTTTGATTTCCACTTCCAGTCTCTCTGCATGAATGTATCCAGATATGAATATCAGCTTTGCTATACAGAACCAAACCACCATTTACCTCACAAGGCTGAGCAGCAGGAGGAGCTGATCTGATTGCACATAAATTTCATATGGCTGCTCATTTGTAGAATCGAAGTAACTGCACCAGACAGTTGCACAAAATATTTAATTGGATAACTTATCTTGGCTATTGTCAGAGCCAGATTAGGGGATAGGCAGAACATACCAAAGCCTTCAAAGCCAGCACCTACAGTAACATGATTACATTAGAATCTCAGATTTGTTAATAGCAAAACAAGACAATATTTCCAGCCCTTAATTATGAAAAAAGCCAGAAAGCCTGAAGGCATCTCTGTCATGGTACTGAAACATGCTAAAAACCCCAGGCTGCCTTAATTCAGGCCTGGGAGTCATGCCCATCTTTACTACCTAATTAATTGTAAAGATGAGCTTACAGGAAGTGCAATTATCTGTCTTTTCTGCTGAGTTTCAAGGTATTCAAAGAGATAGGCAAAATTTTGTATTTGGTGAGCAGGAAATTTGTCACTCATTATCATTTCAGGAAGCTAAAAGTATTTGCAAATTTGGCAAATAATTTCAAAGTAGTGAATTTTAGAAGAAATGTTTCAATTTTGAATATAGCCTTGTTCAAAATAGCATTTTCCATTTTAAAGTAGACTTTTTTAGAAAGACAAAAGCTTTCGAGCAAAAGTTTTCAAATATAACACTTAATTTGGTCCACTATATTGTGTTTGGTGTTCTGCCAAAAGATCCTGAAATATTTTGTCTCTTTCCAATCGGAAATAATTTTCTCCATCAACAATTTTCACCCAGGCCACAAAATTCATATCCCATTACCTCACCAGTGCCCTGCAGCCCAGTGTGGCTCATTCCTGATACAATAACCACTTTTACGTTAAAGTGCAAAATGTAATGTGGACACTCCCAAAACTCAAACATGTTCAAATACAATCTTGTTCAGAACACCTTCCATGACGAGTTTTCTTCAATTTCTGACTAAAGACTTTTTAAACTAGTAAAACCTTACTATTTTAAATAGCACTGATGTTGGTTTTGAGCTCATGTGGCTAGGAAGCTGCCGCAATTGGCAGGTGGTGTAGTAGTCCCTTCAGAGGAATGTTACCTTTAGTAGAAGGTTCCTGGTCACACTAGAGCAGCCATGCACAACTCTGCAGCTCAGGGTAGAGGCTTTTAGAAATCAGTTGCTGCTGCCCAGGTGTCAAACCTCTCTGAGATAGTGCCAACATCAATCAGAAAAGCAAAAAACTACAATTGCTGAAAGCAGCTTCAGTGTATAGAGATGGATTTACTTGTCTGAAAGGAATGAATATAATACAATAGCCATTGTAGAAAATAATGAATAAGATAAAAAACAAAGAACAATTAGTCATTCGGGCCCAAGATTTTAGGAAGTTTTGGAAAGGGTTTATTTTAAACACAAAAATTGCAGAAGAAAAAGTGTCAGTAAGTGTTTACATGCTCACTGCAGTGGCAATGTTGGGTTTGGTTGGATTGAAAGCAATTTGAAACTGAAAAACAGTAGCAGTACATTGACACTGAATAGCTGATCAGGAAGGAATCTAAGGAGCCCATACACATGAAGAAACCAATCCTGAGTAGATAACCCTTGTTTACTCTTATTCTAGAGCTTAAAATGCCTTATTCTGAACTTGGATATTCTGAACTGGATTTAAAAATGACTATTATTCTACTATAAGAATCTGCAAAAAGAATTAATCAGAAATAGCTATCACACCTTAAATTTGAAAAATTCTAACTGAACAGTTTAAGTCTAAGCTCTTCCTATGAACTTGAGTTACAAGATGACAGGGGAGCATCCAACACTACTGGAAATTGGGAAAAAGCATTTAAGTCTTTGCACCAAGGCCTTGTGCCCAGACTTACACAGATTGTGCTAGTAACTACGTGGGACAACGCCAAAAGAAGTCTCATTATACAGACTTGGTCTTTCTCTTGTGTGAAAAGTTGCAAAACACAGAAAGTGTATAGACGTCAAGTAGAATTTAATAAACCAAAGTGAAACTGGGTATAGACCTCAAGAAGGATTTAATAACCCAAAGTTAAAGTGTGAAAAAAATAGAAGTGCAAACCTACTATCTTAATCCTGGAAGCATTTATTCCATTACATAAAACTAACTTCCTAAATTAAATCCACGGCATTACTAGGAAGATCGTGAAAATACTTCACTTAATACAAAACACTGAGTAAATAGAAATAAAAAAGTAGAAGTGTTATTTTCTTAAGTGTAAGTGATTGCAATAATAGATACACTATCAACAAGCAACACCATCTGAATTTTTAAGATTTGCTTTTCTTAACCGAAGCAAAATGGAAGAGGAAGCAAAACCAGAGATGGAAGCACTAGTAATTTGAAGAAAAAAGGCACAGTTCTTTAAGACTTGAAATAACATTGCTTAAGAAGCCATCTTCCTTCTTCACTGCTCTTCCTGTCCATGTTGCCAAAAATGATTAATCTGCAACTCCTATTAATATTTTTTCTTATTGCATCACATCTTTCATTTGCCTTTTTACTACTGCTAGAGTGGCTTACTGTCTAACTCTGTCTAGTCCTCAGTGCCTCAAAGTCTATGATCTTCTAACACATCTCTGCTCCCCCTCCTTTATAAGTACTTGCAAAGTCACAGTGTTAACAGGTCCAGTGATCTCTGCAGCTACTGAGGAAAAACTTCCTACTTTTGAATTACAGCTGCCTTGGGATGCACTCTGTGCCTGTTATTCCAAAGGGAAGCTGCAGCAGTGAGTCTGCAGACAATAGCGATTTGATTGTTGAGATCTCATCACTGCTTTAGTATAATAATTGTGGCCATATAGGAAAAAATAAAGGGTTGAAATTGTCTTGAACAGCATGCCTTAAAAGCCTGAAGTTTGGTGTACTTTTGTCACTCTTACTTGCTGAGAGGCTCCTGCTGACCTTTTCGTTGTTGTGCAATGGACATTCAACGTTTTCCATACTTAGAAATATTTCTACTGTTTAGTTGGTGGTGACTAGAGATACTGAGTTCAAGGTAAAATAATATAATATAACCAAAATCGATATTATGTTATGAAAACCTTTTTTACTCACCCTCCTTGTCCTTAAGCTCTCAGTGAAAGGTCTTTGAGAGTAGACCTTTGCTCCAGAGTTTTGAACAGGCTGTTGCAGCATATCATGCAGCTATTTAATTTGCCCTGCAGCCGTCATGGCTGAGTGACAGAGCCCCGTGAAGAATTCTTCATATGCCTGACAGCAGTAAACAATGACACAGGATGAAAGAACTTCCTGGGCTATGTAGGCAACCAAATATTTCTCAGTTGTGGGAAATGAGACAAAATGAAAGCATTTTTTTCTTAATTTTGATATCTGAAACCAGCATTGATTTGATAATGTTTGCCCCTAAACTCTCTCCAAAGCAGCTTCCCTGAATTGGCCATGTCTTCTGGTCTTTAACTGAATGTATAAGAGGTTTACAGGGTCAAGGATGTAAATGATTTTTGATGACAGTGTTACAATGTGTATTCAATTCACTCAGTTTCAAGAATGCCTGCCAATGCTGAGGGAAACATAACCCTAATGACACACTTGCAGAATGTCACAGAAAAATCAAAATTAACCTCTGAGGTTTTTGAAGTATTTATTAAAAATATATCAGAATGCAGATTGTTTTCCAACCACAAAGACAACCCTGTTACTGCAAATTTCATTACAAATTTTCAGTGGAGAGTCAAATATAACTTAATATAAAAATGATAAACCTTCTAATGGTATTTTGGTCCAATCTACGCCACTTAAAAGAAGGATAACAGACTTATTTTCTAAATTATCAAAAATCAAACAGAAAGAATGATGATCCGTATTTGAACAATTTCTTTGTAACTATAGTTAATTATTTTAAGAATGTATAGGATTGTTTCAAAGTTGATGAAAATACTACTCACTAGCTTAAGGTTTTCCAAAGTATTTCCACTCACATCTTCACTAAAATTAACAGATGAGTTCTGAGTACACTGAACAATGACTTTCCTTGATATAGCATAACCATGAAAAAGTTTGATGTTGTTGAAAGCACATTAAGACTGGTTCTTCTATTCTGGGATGCAAGAATTTTATTCAAATGCCTGCTCTTTCATTTTTGTATTTATGCCAGTCAAACCGGTCTCTCTTTTTATGAAAAATGCAAATAAAAGCAGAAGTAAACAGGGGCAAAATAGCTTACTTGGTATATGTGAAAAATGGTGAAATAAAATTTGGTGCACACCTCTCTAAAATTTACAATCCACAGAAACAAATTAATTTTTCCTCTAAGAAATTCAAGTAAAAGTGACCCATGCACAGAGATATCACTAATTTTCAAGCCTTGAAATGTGTAAGACTAAGAAGCATGAGAAAACATGCAGCATCCATTTGTCAAGGTGGCAAGACTTTGTTGATTAGTAGTACTTAGTGTGGTGAAGAAGTAGAAAACCTAGAAAAAAATTGGCTTGGATTCTCCTGTTTTCTTATACAAGGCCATTTAATGCCTGTAGAAAAAGGAGTTAATATTTTTAGTTTTCAATCCTTCATTAACAATTCTTTCTTTTCTTCTCTCCCCCTTGTGAGTAGGGTACTGCTCTAATGTTAACATGCACAGCATGATGATTTCATTAAATGATTTGTTAAGACCTCATGCATAATCACCTCATTGAAAAATAATGAATTGTCATTTATGTCTTGTCAATTAGTAATGTTCAATAAGGGCTAATACTGGTTTAACCCTTACACCATACCTGAGGTGGTTAATGCAACTTGGTGAGAGTTGGAAAAAGCAGCTAGACTACGAATGGCATAAAGAGGACACTTTGGTTATTGCACATGAACTAAATAAGAATGACTAATTAAGAATTTAGTCATGTCATATATCAATTGTATATCATTAAGAGATAGAAATTTAGGTCTTATTTACTGATATGCGATTGCCAACAGGCTTCTATCTGCTCAACTACTTTTAGGTTCCTTAAGACATTTCCCTTAAAAGCCTCCTAAATTGGTAGATACAGAATTTCTATGGAAAACTCTAAGAGTTTACTTATCCTGTGAGAGAGAGGATAGTATTGTATTGGTACATAAAGGATAGATTGTTTTTCCTTTGTATTGTATAACTGTAGAGATTATAACAGATACATCTATAAAAACGTTTGAAAAGCTCAACAAATAGTTTAAAATAAAAAGAAAGAGCAAGAGCAAATGGGGTCTTCCTGTAGATGAGGTTTAGCATCTCTGGTGATGCCTGCCTTAAGACAAAATATATAAGTACAGAAAAGATGAGAGTATTGTCTTCACTAAGCAAAAGGATGTTTTCTGGTAATGAAACAGGATAACTATTTTGCAAAATCCTAAAAAAAAACAAATGGCAATTTAGCTTAATCCAGCTACTTAACCCAAAGACCAGATCATAACTCCTAACTACAGAGTGAGACCACTTGTTATTGCTACTTGCCTACATTAGTGTTTAAGGACAAATCTTTCTCAGTTTAGTAAGAGCATACCCAAGGACATAGTCTCAAAAAACAGCTGTACCAGTACTATACAAATAGGACCTACAGAGACTCCTTGAAAATATAAGAGCCAAGAATTGACACAACTTACCTTCAGGTAACATTGACCATATTGACTTTTAATTATGCTGGAAAAATTGGTCCTGCTCATGGCTTTTGAAACCACATATCTTTTCTGAGATTTCCTCGAAAATCTGGTGCTCCCCTATTCTATTACTAGGCACAAAAATGACTAGAATTGTCATGCATCACATCCATTTTGCTGGGGTCAATGGAGAGGTTACCAGAAATACACATTTGATTGGACTTTTTTTTAAATACATAAGGCATTAAAAGGGTGACAGTTCTAAAGTATTCTTGATAATACTGTAAAATTTCATGGTCACTTCGTTACAGCTGATTTGATTGGCACCTCAGAGGAGGCCAGTCAATATTAAACAGCGCTCAGCCTTTTTTTCTGTCAGTAGAGGAGAGATTCAAAATGCTTTTGATGGATTCAGAGACTTTCATATGATATTTTATTAACTTCTACAAACTGTATGAAAACAATTCAAAATATCTCTTAGATAAAACAGCTTTAGCAAGAACAAAATTGAATCCCACAATTCAGCAATATCCCATATGGTATCTCATATGTCACAAAACCTGCCTGGCTCTTGAAAGTTTTTTTTTTTTCCTGTAGGACTTAAATCTGAATTACAACACACACAAGTATGCTCTGCTTCCTGCCTCTCCATCTTGGAAAAATGTTATTTTTATATTGCTTTATGCTTACAACACCATGAAATAAATCTAGTACTTATCTTCCAATGACTATGGCTTGGAGTCTTGGAACTCTTTTGCTCTTTGCAGGCAGGAACCACTGAAGAACTCGGCTTATAAATAATTAAATATGCAAAAATCTACTTCCTATTGCAAATGGAGATAAACAGCATCATCTCAAAATACCTCCTAATATAGTCTCCCATGCTGGACTCAGGTCTATGAGATACAGATTTTAAATTAAAGATTTGGGACAGTCCTAGTTTGCCACTGACAACAATAATTTTTTCCTAGCATTTAGTTTATTCTCTGTGCTATCTCTGATGTCCTTTTGCAAAGACGATGGTAACATAGCTCTCAACTTGCTAAAGCATGAATGAGGAATAGCAAAATGATTTTTAACGTGCGAAACGTGAGGCCATATGGAATTCCTTTTATAGCATAAGCAGCTCTTTTTACAGTCTTTCTTTGGAGATTTCTTATTAAGTAACTTTCAACATTCACAATGAGAGAACACCAAATCTCTGTGGAAATCAGGCAACTCTGACACTAAAACCATTGCTTCTCTAAATGGCGAGTGTTGAGAGGCACAGCCAGAAATGGCTGTGTATTTGCCATTACTGGCACTTGATACTTAAAACAGTCACCTGATGCTTCAAAACTTAAGATTACACTGTGTTATACTATGCAAAGTCACAACTGAAAAAAACACATTTATGCAGTAATCTCTTGCAGGTGAGGAGGTAGCTGACATGGCAACCAATGCTTTATGCCCACAATTTTTACTTTTCATTTAAAACTTAAAAGTGCATGGAAAAAAACATGTACAAAACCACTTCTAGTTAGAACTGAAAAAGGTCATGAAAGTGACTTACCAAACTATTTTGTGTGTTATAAAATAGGACTGATACTGATTATCACACAAAGATGATAGTTGCTGAGCCATTATGTGGATAAAAGGAATGCATGAAGTGGTTGCCAAAGCAGCACAAAGTAATCGGCATGCAAGGAACATTAATGAAGGGCTTCACACTTCCTGTATAACACACATACATGGACTGAGGACATACTAATTTTTTACCTGCAAAATTGAAGAACTCACTATTAGCAGCTTCTGATTTGCAAGAAACAAAAATATAACAGCAATGCCCAAACACAGTATTTACTGAAACTCAACAAAACCCTCTACGTTAAACTTTTGAAATCAGCTAGAGCATCAACTGGAGACATTCATATTAAATTGTTGTAGTCCTTTATGATGATCCTACACTTACTTTTCCACAGAACAGTGTGATCCCTTGCAGTTTTTTCTCACTCCATCCTAACACATCAGCTGCTTTTGTGCAGTAGCAGCTGAATTATTTGAATTCTCACAACTCTACCAGCAAACTGTATTTTGCTCTACTAGTTTGTTACCCTGACAAAGGAAGTGATAATTACCAAGATCACAAGGGCACCATCAAAAAACATCATCACCTTCCAATTCAGTGGCACAAATACACTTGTCCTACATGAACGGTAGAGCACTATCTATGCCAAAAACCACTTATGGAAACAATTTCATGTCTGCAGTTAAAAGTTGCCCCGTTTTGGAAATACTAGTTATTTAAATATGATAATTTTAGAAAGCATAGCAGATTGACTTAAGTAATTATTTCATTATTCACAGATCTTTAAAAATGATGCCAAAAGACCGACCAGTTAATGCAAGCAATTCCACAACTACTATTTTCCCTGTGGGTAGCAGGACTGGCCATTAACTCAGAGACTTTCCAATGACTCCCATTCAAACTAACATCCATTCTGCAATCTCCACTGCTAGTGTCCCCAGCACTCCCTTTGTTAGGCTTGTCTTCGGGATAGGCACATGCTTTTTCTATCTGGCATTTGTCTGAGTGATCTTTAACACTGATTCCTTTTCCTTAGTGCTTTTGACCACAAAAATGAAAGTACTGGACTTCTGTAGACTACGTTTTGGCTAGGGTAATCGGGATAATTGGTAAAAAAGGCTAGTTCGACTTAGTCCTCCTACTTGCCACAGAAAGCAATGCCTCAGGCTAGTAGATATTTTCTTTTTGGAAGAACAATGATTACCTAATTTGAGAAAAACAGCTGTTCATAAGGCTACCAAGAATCATTTACTGATTGATAAAGGAGGGGACAACTATAATCAGAGCTGTTCTTTTGCTGATTATATGAATTAAACCATCATTTAAAGAGGTTTCTGGCATTAGGCTCTAATTCAAGAGTTCTATCAATTTTTTTGTTCTCAGCAGGGTTGTAAAGTGGGCTACTTCACACCTGTCCTTCACAGAGCTCTAGTGAAGAAGGAAACAGGGGAACAGCTTGCCATTAGATACCTACCATTTAAAAAGTGTAGGAGAAAGTGTGCATTATTCTAGCCTGACTAGATTTTATCTGCCCTCAAGATTACTTACCCAAAAGCACATTTTATTGCTGATTCTTTTCACTGTTCTGCAGTCTAAGAATTGTAGTGCAGGTGCTGCTTTTCTATTTCTCTAAGAACAGTGCCACATCTTTCTCAACACATACCTCATGGAAACCCAGAATTTGCCTTATTCTGGAGAAAAAAATTTATATAAATAGTATTATATGTACAGAAAGAATCAGAGCATAAATCTGAGGATGATATTTGCTTATAAGACAAATGAGAGCTTGTGTGTGCACATTTAAAGGGAAAATACTCGGTGACATAATCAGGATTGTTTAGAATAAAAAAACCCCAAGAGCAATGCTTCAAAATCAAAGATAAAGCAGAAAAATGTTTCGAAAAAGTCGACTAGGAATAAACTGCTTAACCACTTGGTGTCACCCTTAACTCGTGCTTGAGTCAGCTCAGCACTTACTATGCCAGCAAGGAAAGGCAGCTGTAATAAAGAAAACTGACAGACTGGGGAGGATTTCACTAGCTGTATTTTGGAAACAAAATTCATATGTTCAGAGATTCAGAATAGAATCTGACCTAACTATTCTTTAGAGGTTGCATGGTGGAGACATGTTTTGCAAGGACTTGCTGTCTGTTGAGATAGACAGCGACCATTCATACTCCCTGTTGTTTGCAAAACTTCATCTACTAAACCCAACTGTTTGATTTGTTACCATCTCCTCTCTAGTTCTTAACATGTATCACAAATGGAAGAAACACACAGTAGCTATCTTTGTGCATTGTTTCAACAGAAATGACCTTGTTTGAAAAAACATCAGAAACCCCCTGTCTTAGTCACTCTGGTCAGTGAAAAACTTGTGCCTTAGTTGAAGGATTGTAATTCTTACATGAGCAGCCTGCAAATCACCAATTTAAAACTTTTAAAAATGGTAGCCTTAAAAGATAAACTGGTAGTTGACTTCTACTCTTGTAGGCCACATTGCTAAAATAATCTGAATAGATCGTACTAATGCTGACAAGTGCAAACAGCACTATTTCCATGCCAACAAGTGTCAGGCAAAACAGTCATCTTGTACAGCCTTTGCACAGGACTGTACAACATTCACTCCACTTGCACTTGCAATGCAGTGGGGAGGATACTAACTGTTTCCCACTATGAATACATTTTTAGCAGCTTTATGTTAGCAACAATATTTGGTTTTTGTTAGAATCACTGGGAGTGTTACTGGGAGTGAGAGAACTATTTCACAGCAGAAACGTCACTGACGATGTACCCTTCTGTTGGCTTTGCCAATAGGATGAAGAGAGAATAATGGGTGGAAAGGAAGAAGCAACATCGACCTGACCACAAAATGCTTGAGAAAAGGTAGCTAAGGAGACAGACACCACTATTACGTTACGGCTTCTTAATTCCGGTAGTTTCTAGGGAACTGACTTTTGTATTTATTGCCCACAGAGAAGTTAGAAAAGCAGTATTTATAAAACAACACACTCATATTTATAGTGTGGCTTATTAATGAGAACTTCAGAAACAACATGCTCCAGGATTGCCAATACTTGAGTACTAACAAGAAAAAAAGTAATGAAAAAGCATTATAGGTGTCCTTTGCTGGCTTCCTGTTTACTGTCAATGCTCCTGATGTTGGATATTTGGAAAGCGTATCAGAATATCCTAGGGTGGATGGGAAACAAAAAAAACCCACCAACAACCCAAAGACCTCCAGAAACTGCATAACACTTCTGTTTTTCATCAGAAGCATACCAATAACCCTGTTTTCAAGAAAGTATAAATCTGAAATTCCTCTAATTAGCCTTTGAAGTGGGTAATGTTTTTGTAATTTCTTGGCACAGAAAAATCCCCAAAACCCCTAAAGAAGTTTCGCTGTCTGCAAGGCAACAGGGTTGGGTCTGGAATATACTTTACTTGAACCCTTCCTTTTTAGCTCATTGTGTCTCTCAACACAATGGCCAGAATTTTCTTTTTTAAATATTTAATTTCTTTCTACTAATTGTGCATCTTTTCTACTGCAAAAGGTATTAGGAGAAAAGCAGCTTACTTCTTTTTTCTGTCCTCATCCTACCATCTTTTTTCATGCTCGACTCCATCCTTCTTCCCCAGGGTAAGCCTGGGCACCACACGTAGTAATTTTTCCTGGTACTAACAGCAGAAAGGCAAATATGATGCCAGTGATCAGAACAGAACAACTGGTAACTCACTGAATGAGATGCACAGCAACAAAGACCCTGCCACCCCCTGCTTCAGCAGACACCTTCTCCCTCAGTAGTACCTCTGCGCTCAATTCTCTGCAATAGTTTGTAAACTCTCCTCTCTTGCTATCAGTCTTTCTCAATAATGCTTGTTAACCTACTTTATCTTCAGATTGTCTCCTGTGAGCTTTAAGTTTCATTCTATTTTAGCAAAGGGGGACTGCAGACAAAATAGACTGATTTGTTCTTATACAAGAATTCTGTGGGTTAGCAAAGAAATTAACTGAAGCCTCCTGAATGATAAGCTACACTACCACATCTTTGCTATCTTCATTGGCTACCTTAGACTCCTGTATGGATTTTCACATTTCAGATTCCGTTCTGATTCTGACTATGAACCTGGAATAAATCCAGTTGAGAGCTGCATTCAATACCTCACATTTCTGGAGTTAGCAAGGATGAAAGTTGCAGTGACCTGGGTTTAGATTTGGTTTTGTTTCCTCATTCTGTACTGTGAAGTTCACTTCCAAAACAGCCTGCCGTCTGGAGGTTTCCAGTCCTTCAGTCATAAATATGCCCTTATTGAGACCAACTCCTTAGTTCTTCCAACTCAGCTATTCAGATCAACAGCTCCCCAGCACCCGCAAAGCACGTAGCTGCTAGGCTGTACTAAGCTTAAGATGGTAACAATATCTAGTTTCATGTTCACAGCTTACACCTGGCTGTACTGCAACATAAGCTTACAAAAAGCTGGTCTGCAGCATAATGACATTAGGTCCAGAATGCAGAGCACCCTTGAAAAACGGAAAGGGCTCTGACACTGCACTGTTATCCATAGCTATGTTAAGCAGTTGTGGACAAGTGACTCAGGGCTCTACTAGAAAAGTTTTATGATCAGAAATGGCATTTCACAGCAAGGACATCATCTAACCAAACTTGCTACTTGCTAACACAAAACTATAGTCTTTTAAGCTCATCAACAAGCCAGTCATCATTATCAATGCATCAAGCTAATTCTTCATTCACTCAGAGTATATCCGTAAACATACACAAATTGGTTAAATCAGGCACAGAAAAACAACAGATATTCAAGAAGGCTGCTAATGGTCCATTCATAAAGTCATTGTTTGATTGTTCATTTCTGACTGTTTCATCACAAAACCAGCATTTTCCCTTTTATTCCCAAGACTTGTGACACAGCCTGACAAAATACTACTGTCTTCCAAATCTTGGTCTTCCCATCAACAGAGGCTTTCAGCCCACCATCAGTTCTGCATAGCCTAAAAGTCTTCCAATTTAGGACTCAAATCCATGAATGAGGCTGCCTTCCCTCAGAAAACCCTGCAGTGCTTCCTGTTACTTTGCTCTAACTGCAAAAATAACTGAGTTAATGATGCACAGGTGCTGAAAAATAAGTATCAGTGCTGGTTCATCCTAACATGTCAATCTGCTGCATAGCTATCTGGAGCTACAATTGCCTTTCATGCAATACACCACCTCTGACAATAGCCTGCAATGGGCAGTTTTCACTAGCACCCAGGTTGTGGGAATAGTGGGCCACACAGAGAAGTAGACAAATTTAGGATTATTGCTCTGTTCTTCTCCATTTCCTTTAGCTCAAATATCTTCAGTTTTTAATCTCTTGATCAGTGCCACAAACCCTGCTTTCAGCTATAGACATCTGCAATCACTGGTCTCCAGTCTTCTGCCACTCTCCCCTCACTTTTTTCAGCAGGTTGCCTACCCCTTCTTTCCTAGAAAAGAGAGAATCAATTTTGGTTGATTCAACTGTATTTTAATTAATCGAGATACAAAATCCCATCAAAATCCAGATATGATGTACTACAGCCATCAAGGAGGGCTCTAACACACAAATCCATGATTTCCTCATGGCATACTTAAAAGGGTAGCATACTATGGTCCATTGCTGCAGGGCACCATCCTCTAAGCTGAAGCTTTTCAGTTGCTCCACTCACAGCAGTTTTTTTAGTATGAAGTGAAATATGATGATTTAAATCAATCTACCAAGATGCAGAATAAGTAACACTTGTTGTCTCACCTACAGAAGTAACTTGAAGTTTTCAAAGTGACTAAGGGATAGTGGAAAGGGAAGAGAAACAAGCACCCAATTTTGTAGTCTCATGAAATAAAACGTAACCATCTAATATTAATATCAGTATTTAGGGGGTTTGGCTTAAATCTTGAAGCATGACTTTTTTACAATATTTTTGGTTATTCATATAACCTTATTTATTTTTAAAAAGTCAAAATATTCTGTCTTTTTTGGATTCTAAACAAGTATTTGGCAGGTGGCACTAAATTTCACTGTCACATTAAAAGATCTGTTAAAAATAACCAGTTATTCTCAAGACAGATATTTTTCAATCATTTTTTAATGATGAAACTACAGAAGGAATTAAAGTGTTTGATACACTCCAAGTGCATTCAGAAATGCGAGGGAAAGCAAAGTCTTACAACTTCTCTGTCTAGATGTTGTCATGAAAGCCCAGGACAAAGGGTATGACTGAAACAATATTGCTCCAGATAAAAATTCACGAGACCCACAAAAACTAATATGAGCCTTACTTGCACCTGTCTTTTTTTTTTTCCAGGAAGCTGGTAGGTATTTGTTGCTGAACCCTACAAAGATCCATGTAGTTCAAAGAGAAGAAATTTATAGTTAGTCTCTGTGGTCCCACTCATACCCTGGCTTTTATGTATTTTATGTCGATTATTAAGCATGACTGCAATTATGATACTTTTATGTGTTCAAGCAACATCCCATTATTACTTTTTAATATTATTTTGTGCTAGAATACTTGAAATAACTGATAGCTTCATCCTCCTCATGTAATTTCTACTATTAAATTGTTTTCCTATATAATATAGAAAGTTCATTAAGACAGCCATAAGCTGACAGATATTACTGAAAGTATATACTTAAAGGAAAAGTACATAGTCAATAGAAACTGGCATACATCACACAACAATGATTCTTTCACCAATACCTTAAAGTTTTATGTACTATTTTCTTTTTAAGTGGAAAGGCATTAATATTCAGCCGGTTGAACTATATACTACATAGGTTGAACCTATACTATATAATTTGCGTATAACTGCCAGGTCCTGAAGATATCAGCAGAGCAGCTGTTTATTGCTTTGCATGCTCCAGACAACCAAACATTGCTTAAGTAACTTTAAAACAAGGTAAGATAATAAGATTTATCATGAGGTTGAAAGCATAAAGAGAGAAAGGGACCATACATATTAGTCTCCTTTACAAAGGAAAGATAGATTGATAAAAGCTATTAAAAACTTGAATTAATACATATTTTATAGACTCTACAGCTTTAAGGGGAAGATTAAACTTAAAGGTGGCCATTTCAGGCTTTATGCAGCACTCAAATTTTATTTTCATCCCCTAAAGTAATGCAGGTGTAATGCCAAGCAGCCCAGTTATGTTACCAGAATGAATCTATAGCAGCTTTGCTTAAGATTCAAAACAGTAGGGGCACCTTTTAACTAAATTCACTGTTTTGACACCATACACAGAAAATACTGTCTTTTTATAGGAAATACATTTTTTTTTTTCCTTAAAAGTTTACTATTTTGATAGATTTTGAGAGGCATTACAAATTCTCTAACAAAATATAAAGAATGAGGGAATAACAGGATTAATTACTGTAATTTAATTGAGTGAATATGAAAGACTCGGAATACAATACAAAACCTACTGGAGCTAAAGAAAAGAGACCCACTGGCTGCAAAAAAAGTAGCTTTATGTAAAAAAACATTCAAATTCACAGAACTAAAAACTTGTTCCCATATTTCTGAGTGTTGGGATCCCACATGTTCCACATTTGAAAGTACAATCTGTACAGGCAAGTCGTTCAGAAACTAGAAACAGTGTGGGGAAGCCCAGGGGTATGGAAAGGCAGAAAACACAAGCTAGGCCCAGATGCCTCTTGTAGCTACAAAATCAAGGACCAAGCAAAGGGAACAAAACTGAAGAAAATGGAGGAAGTATGTTGTAAAGAAAGTCCCATTTAAGCAATGAACAAAAAATAGAATGACTAATACAAAAGTATAATGTATTTTCATTCAATGTCCTTGTCAGATCACACCAAAACCAGCCAAGACATCTATCAGTGTTCAATTTCCAGAGAGGAGCTACATAAAAATAGCTAAGTTTATTCATTTTTCTTATGGAAACTTAATTAAAAAGTGCATTCAAAAGGGTAAAATGTTTTTAGGTGTACAGAGATTGTTTACAACGGTTTGAATATTACAGGCTTGGAGAAAATGCACATTAGTTACTAAAAGGTTTTAAAAAGAAAACTAAGCTAATGAGTGAAGTAAATTACATTATTTAAAAGGTGATGTTTAGGTTTGGGTTGGGGTTTTTGTTTTTTTTTTTTATTTTTTTTTTTTTTTAACACAAATATTAGGCAAGATAGATGTAAAAAATAACAGGAAGACTAAAAGCACTGATAAATTTGCTAACAGCATAAAACTAGCTTCTTTCAAACATGCCAGAAGCAGGGCAATGCTGCTTGAGATTTTATAGGGACAATACACATTTACAGTAAGAAAGAAGTCCTTAAAGTCAAGAGAATGTTTTCTTTCTCCTACACTCATTGAAAATGAATGTTATACCACAAAACTCCTTTGTGATGGACATGTCAGACAGAACATCTCAAATCTAAGTGTCAGTAGAACAGAACACAATTAGGAACAAATTAGTAGAATGAATAAGCAACAAATCCCCAAGACCAAGTGATAGTCAGTAAGATGTTCGAAAAGCAGTCAGGTATGAAATTACTGTAACATTGTAATATGTAACCTTTTGCTTACAACTACCTTGGTGCCAGAAAAATAGAGGTGGCTAGTGTGATACCAAGATTTCAAGACAGTTCTTGGGGGATTTGGAGGACTACAGACTAGTAAGCCAACTACAAGGAGTTTCAGAAGGATTTCATGACACTGAAAGATAAAGCTATAAAAGGGCACATAAAATTTAACATACAAAAATCTGAAGTGATACACATGGGAAAATAACTGTAACTTTAGATATACAGCTAGGACTTCGAATTTGCATCATATTTTTCATACATATTTTTGGTGGACATTTTGGAAAGCTCTCATTTTATTTCTGAGGCAGACCATGTTTTTTGAAACCTGTTTTTTGAGAACTAAAGCCCTAATTTTCCAGCAATCTCTGATCAGTGCTGCATAGGAATGCAAATTTGGAACCAAAACTAGAGATAAGCTGTCCCAAATGGAAATGTAAAAAATGAGAGTATTTCCATTTCTAGCCTTATTTACTTTCCACTAAATGTTAGCCAACTGAAAAAATTAATCACTGAATCTTTATGCATTTGACTAAGTTGTATCCCTTGTAATTCAGAATCCACTTGTATTTTATATCCTTTATTAAGCAAAAAGCACATTTTCCTCCTTTGCAGTCTTTCATCTCAGTCTTTTTATACTATATCACAGAAGACTCCCATATCACAGAAGGGTGATATGTAGTGATATATAGTGAACAAGCCAAATATGCAGAATTCATTTCCCTACCTGGATGCAATTTATGGGCCAGGATTGATTTAACTCTTCAGATTATTTATCAGTGAGCTAATTTTCCTTTTGTTAATGAAACAATAGGGTACAGCTCTAGCTGGTAAGTATGCCTCTGTCAGTTCTATGAACGATGGGTGGGAATAACAAGTTGGTGAGAGCACTCAATACTCAGAAAAATATCTTAGTCTAAGCTCTACATAGATAAGTAAAGAATGCTTTCTTTGCATAAGGTGGAGGGAAGACTTAGTTGCCTAAAACCGAGACCATCAGGTATTTCAAAGATGTTTTGTAAAAAATATTCGTAAAAATTATGTAGTGGAGAGATTGACAGGAGAGTAGAGGTAGATTTTTATGAAGACAAATTTATACACAGTCTCCTGCATGAATTTTGCTTATTTACGGAGGAATTACACCATGAGATTCTTTAATACACACCAAAGATGATAAAAAAAAGCATCTTCATCCAGAGAGTTGTGTAGAGTACACCGGGGTACCCTCCTAACTCACCACTGGTGAGTAAACCACTACTTTCCCATGTCTCTGCCATGTGTGTCTGACTGCAGATTAGTGTGAGTTTAAACTGCAACCTAGTCCAGTGGGGAAGCTAACCTCAATGAATGCACCCATACATCCATAAAACCCTTGTTGGCACTGTTACGAAAAGAATGGCATTGTCATAGTGATAGTACTCACATAACCATACTAACTAATGAGAAAATAAAGCAAATAGTAGCACAAGGAACTAAAAAAAGACTGCCTTCATAGGAAAACGTGCTTTCATATGTACTCTTTTTTTAAAGCATCTTCTTTTTTTAGATATGTACTCTTTTTTTAAAGTATCTTCTCTTACATGACATGGAAGGACTTTTTTTAGGAAGTATTTGAAGACAGAAGGACCTCTCTATGCACAACCAAAATGCTTTTCTCACTGAAGTAGAGTGTAGTAAGTGATTAACCAGCACTAGCAACACAACACAGCTCTTTAGGGTGGGAATTGAAGAACATAATCAGCAAATAATGCAAATTACTGCTAATCAAATAAATGAATTCATCTCCTATGATTAGTAAAGAATTCAGTTCCATCTGCAAAGTGCTGTGTCTAGCAAATTCAGCCCCAAAATATGCAGCTTGAACAGTAAAGTTTGTAAATAACTTTGCAGCTGAAGTATGTTATTCAAGTAGTGAAGATGTAGCTCAGTTGCCAAAGTACTTTAAAAAAATCCACAGCTGAGATATGGAGGAGCTCAGCTAGAGAAACAGGTGCCCGGATCTGTGACAAATTAGACTAAATCAGGAGTGTATTCATCTTCACTAACAGTACACACAAAGAAGAATCATAAGTATCATCAAGCAAAATATACAACAATATGACCAGGAGAGAGCACTGTTAAATTAATGAATGCATCTCAGTCAAGACATGGAAGGAGTCTGGTCATTAACTCAGCACCCTAGTGGCCATGGTATTTGGAAAGCTACTAGTGGGCGCTCCGGCTGGAGGACAACGCACTTGCCAGGGAACAGTACTGAGCTTAGAAAACGTGCAACTGCAATGTGTTTTCCCTTCCAAAGTTTCCTGCACTACTAACAGCAAGCAGGGTCCTCTGCAGGCTTGAGGTGTGTTCTTCAGAAACGCATCATGAGACTGCTTATGATCTTTTAGGATAGCTCTTTTCTGTTTGGAGAAAAGACCTGGGATTGAAGTGTCATCTGTTGAGGTGTCTTCCAACTGTAATAGTATCTTGTGACATGGTACATGATCTTCGGATGTTACCTATGCTAACTCTAGTTACAGTAGGGACAGTTTGTTATTTTCCTGTCATGAGTTAGACTTTTAGACTTGGACTGTACAGTGGCAGGCTGCACTTTCATATTCAGTAGTAGCACTGCTCAAACTGGCCTACGTAGTTTCTATACAGATTCTATATAGTTTTCACATTGATTTCCCACATTTCATCTTTAAACTCTATCAAAAATAAAAAGCAACAGGATTGTAGAAAACATTTTCTAAGCTACAAGTTTGCTCACTGCATTACTATTTGAACTTTCATTTGACATCATACTTTCACCAAACTGTATCAAAAATGTTTTCAGTAATCCCTAAATATAGATGTTTAAAAACACCTGAAAATACAATGTGCTAGAATTCAAATAAAAGCTGTAATACATATACACATTACATCATGTGTAAATACTACTTGCTTTGATATAAGCAACACTCAACTTCCTACAAGCTGAACAATGATGTTAGAACTCAGTTAAAATTATTTTCTATTGGTTCCTTTACACAATCCGCTCAGTCTGAAATCAAATTGAAATTTTGCTCTCTAAGGTGCTCTTATTAAAAGTTACATTCATATTCTGTTTCTTATTAACTTTCATTCCAATTTGACTTTTTAGAAGTAAAAAAATTAGCATGGTAAATATACCCTGAAGTATAGAAAGTAAGTGCTTCTTGCACAAACTCTAGTAATAATGATTTTTAACAAGTCAGTTGGGTTCCAAAACCCTTTGCTGTCTCTTATTTGCTAAGAGCACAAAGAAGAGTAACTGGAAAACCTTGCACTATCACAGAGGGCACTTGAGAGGCAAATCCCTTAATATTAAAGATGGTCACATGCATTCGTCCACCACCACACTTTAATACCTCAATGAGCTAAGACACATACAGTAGGAAGGATAGGACAAAATTCACAATTTTACAGAAGGAACAGCTTTTTAAGGAAAAAAAATCATCTCAATTTTAAAGGGAAGCACAGTCCATATCAGAAAATCACGTACCTCTTCTCTCTAGTTATTAATTTAATGGTTTTAGCAATTACTAGGGACTAACAACATGCTGTATCATAAGTACAGACTAAAATTACACACTTTGTAAAGCTCTAGCTCAAAACTAGTCTAATTTTTTAATCTCATAACTGCAGGAAAACATGTATTTCATACTTGTATTTCATATATGTACTTGATAGCCCATTGGAGAGTGGCATTTATAAGCAATTTAACATTTAGATATCCCACTAATCCTACACCAAGTGACCAAATGTCCATTGCCTTCATTGGGTCACAGAACAAAGCAGGAGGAAAAGATGCAAACAGCTGTTTTTATAAAGCTGGGGTAAGTACTGACTGAACACCCAATATTCCTTGAGGAAGGAGCAGCCTTAAAATTTGCTGGCTGCTGACCTGATAACCAGGCATAGGACAGGCAGGAAATATTTAGTTGTGAATAATTTATCTGCAGCTTCTTAAGTCAAGGGTGCAGTCTTGGGATCTTCTTGTGAAGTGCAGTGACATCACAACCCATATGCAAGGTACATTGTAAAGTTATGCCTTGTACATTTTAATATCATACTTTCTAGCTGAGCATACGTTTGTGTCTTGCCTCCGTTCTAAACAGAAGAAATGCTGAACCTAATCAATCTTCCCTGTGTGCACTCGGTCACAATCTCCATGCAATTTCTATGGGTATAACTTTATTTTCTGTTCAATTCCTTTGCACTTTGTAACCATGGAAGCCATAACAAAGGATTCTTTCTTTATGTTTTTCTTTTTGAACTGTTATTTGCCAAGTTATTTCTCTGCCAAAACAAACATGCTTCAGAACTTTTCTAAAATGAGGTGTGATTAATATATTTTGGGGTTTATTAAATGTTCCAGCTCTAAAATGGCCAAAGATACTTTCTCCTCCAGTTCAAAAGCCAAAATCGATTGTACCAAATTAAATGAGCCTCAAACAATCCTTTGCCACCAAAAAAAAGCAGAATAACTCCAAATTAATCCCAATTTTCTTTAAGAAAGCAGATCAAATCAATTTTAGCCACTGTGAAAAATCTACTTAATGAAAATTGTGACATTATCATTAATCATGCTTATTTTACAAGTTTGGTGGAACAAGACCCCTGGTACTCAAATAGTAAAACAAGACAGACCTGTACACAAAGAGGTTACACTTTACCCAGAAAAGATACAAAGAAATAGCTGCGGATTGATGGAAAGAGT
>NW_010528127.1:110004-119513 GCF_000687285.1 Phaethon lepturus
CCAGATTCTGCAGTGAACCTGTTCATTAATCAAAACTATTCTGTTACTTGAACTATGGTATTTTCTACTACTAAATGTAAAATCAAAAGTTCAGTTTAATGAGCTATTTTAAAAAGCTTTGACAGAGGCTGTTACACTGCAAAGGTTTTATATCAGCATATGCAATATTATATAGAACGGCTATACATTTACTAAGTAAACATATCAAACTGTTCATATAGCATTCACTATGTGATACAGAACCTGCAAAAATAAAATGCAAGAGATCTAGGCACAGAAGGGAATTAGTGTTATCATTTATACCTACAACTGTGTAGAACAGTTGACTTGAAACAGCTGGGATTGTCTATCTAATTGATTCAAATGTGCATTCAACTTGTTTAGATCATTGAGTTGATTATGTAAATGAGCTTTCTATGGAAGATGATGACTATGGTTTTTTCCCCTTGGGTTCTAGTATGGTGTAATGATAAAAAAATTGTCACCAGCAAAATACAAGCAGGGCTTAAGACAATCATTCACCTCCGACAGTGAAATAACAGCTATGTGAAAACCTGTGTTCTCCATTTCCCAAATGAACTATTAGATAGTTTGATTAACATAGACCAAGAGGAATTTTGAAGGTTTATAGGTCTATTCAGTGTCATAAAACCAAAATTGAGATGTTTTTGATACAGATAAAAGTCTGCAGATCAACTACAAATTAATTACTCATTATACAGATTTCTTATACCACTCTGAAAGGTATAGGAATCTGCCATGGTTTTGGGTCAGGGTGCATCATGGGATCCTGGGATGGGGTACAAACAGATTTGCACTTCCACTGCTTGCAAGAGCAATTTATGGCCATAAATTTGGTTTAGAAATTGGAGAAATCAGAGCTTGGTAACCTTGTAAATGCTTTAGAAACAAAGCAGCTTTAGAAACATTTCAGATATCACTCAGAGATGTCAGCTTTCCTAAAAAATAATTTCACCATTAATTTACTAGTCTTCTAGAATCGAATCCCGTAAATTGGATATCACCAAGGGTAAAATAAAGACCTACTTTTAAATGAATAATTAGGAATTATAGACAAAACTCTTCTACAGTTACTACATTGCTAAGCATGTTTGGTGCTATTAGCCTTTGCACTGTGAACTTTTGGGTTTATAATCCTGTTAGACTAATAAATAGATTCTAAGCAGATTAACATGTGAAATCAGGAACATTAATTTAAAGATTAAAAGCAGGAAAGAAAATTAACATTGAGATGTGATTATTTTGATAGTCTCCATCTTTTTGACTTACAATAGTTATAGAATAAAAGCATACCTGGGACATAATTACATACTTGATACTTTTATTAGTCTTTACACTTTAACAACTGGAAGCTGAAATTTTGGCTGGAAAGCTAAGTAGCTCTTGATTTTTCAATCTATAATTGTTTCAAGTTGCTGGTTTCCAATTTTAATTTCCCATCTTCATTTTTTTTTTTTTAATTACCTCAGTGCTCAAATAAAGTAACTTAAAACAATTACATATCATTTAAGGGATAGACATCAGTAACTAAAGGACTTTTTTTAAGACTAGGAACTGGCACCATGTCAATTATTAATTTTTGCGTTTAAGTATTTTATAAATCCGAACATTAGACTTATTTGAATACTTACTGATGTTCCTAGCAGACTGTACTTTTAGAAGTGTATGTTGCAGTTAGCATAGCAAGATGTATATACAGCAATGACAGTGTAAATTAACAACTGAACACAACAGACTGGAGTTGACTGGCTGAGTTTATTGCCCTTGACTTCTTTTATTGCATTTAGACAAGAAAAGAATTTAACAGTCTGCTTTCAAATGATTCCACATTTTCATAACATTACTGTCACTGCGGAGTCCAAGTCTCCTGATTTTTTCTAGACATATCGTCAGTGGGTAGGTAGTGTAAAATACAGTTGCTCAAGAATCAGGCCTACAGTTTCTTTTATATTAAGACAAAAAGCAGTTTTGCTAAACAAAATACTTCAGCAATTTGAGGTAGACAACCTATTAATTAAAATTACTTTCCTTTTAAATCACAAGAGCCTTCCTCCTCTTTCAACTTGTGTCTCCTTCTTTTGGACTGTTAAATGGCTTATCTCCCAAGCTGATATGGAAAAATCTCTGGTTTCAGGACAGTGAAGCAATGTGTCTATTATTTACAGTAAAATAACACTTAGCCTTGAACACTAAAAAGCTAAAATATTTGATTAAAGAATTATAAAATTAAACTTCAATATAAGAAAAGAATAAGAGATAGAAAAATATATCCACAAACATGAATGCATACAGAATCTGTGATTTCCAGTAAGAGGCACCTGTGGCCACACAACACAAAGCCATTGAACATTTTTATCTGCCAAATACCCCTCATGATTTGGTTACCTTTGGGAATTCAGTGTAGACTTCTGTGACTAATTCATTTTTCATGTTCACCCTTCACGTAAGTCTTTAAACTTTGTACATGCTTGGAGGCCTATTTTTTACAGTATCTGCAATAGACAGAATCCAGTCTTTTGAGGAGTCTCTATGGTAGTTCCCATTTGAAGCCATTACTATTCAATGGCGATAGTAACTTAGGAGGCCAGAGATCACTCACTGCAAGCTCCACTGCTACTGAACTCGTGCCAGTCATGAGTACTACAGATGCTTATTCTATCAGCAGATGGAAACTTCACGGGTCATTTTCCCTCCTTCCCAAGAGTAAATGTCAGTTTGTTTGAGACTTGAAAACTTGCTTTCTTGTCACCAGGTCAAAACTCTGACCTAATCAGTAACAGCAACATTTTAGGTTAGATATTAAGGAATCTCCCGATACATTAGCTGCTGACTCAAGCATATGTCTATGAAACCAGGAAAACATTCCTTTCTCCTTTGAGACTCAGGTTCCATCTTGCATGTTTGATATCAAGGCTGTGCAACGTACAGTTATTTTTAGCAGATGTCATGTCATTTTTATCTTTGAGAACAGTTTTAATGGGCCATGGATGAGCCATCAGAAAAAAAAACTGTAACATGAATTCTATGCTGTATAAGGTACACCACAGACAACTCTGCACTAACATATTTTCAAATTCAGAATAAGGTACCTATTAAATATGCTCAGTAGAAGCATAAGAGCATTACTCCTTTACTTCATCAGTACAGTATTAAAATCAGACAAGCACATTTCAGATGCAAGTTTTTTTCCTCATCCACAAAGACCTCAAACCTGACAGAAATCACAGCTCAGGGTTCAGAGGTCAAATGCCTGGCCAGTTGACTGTAGCTAAGCAAATGAAGCTACAGCTCAAATATCTTCCCTTATTGAATATGCTACCAGAATTCATCGGAGATTGTGGGTGCAGTGCTACTTGTCACATACACCAATACATCTCTGAGCATGTCATGTATTGCACAAAATGAAAATGGATAAAGAGAGGTTTAAGGTCCACTTCCTCTGCTTTTCAGACTGCTCTGAAACTGAAAATGCTAAAATTACCACACCATTAACATGCCTCCAGTCTACTTGGAGCAGCCGGTCATTTGAAATGAAGAGACATGTCATTCTATATGCTCATACAGCCCATAGTTTCTCTCCAAAGGTGCTGAGGTTTCAAAAAAAAAAAAAAACCCCACACATGAATAAAAACTTTTTTCCAAGGCCACTTACAACCATAGCTAGCATAATTGATAGTTTTATTTTATGCACATATGTGTCCTTCTGATCTGAAAGGGCAATGAAATTAAATTTAATCATGTCTTACTTAATTTCATTCTATAAAATGACAAACTATTAGAACAACTATTTAAAAATGAAAGCCAGCCCTGCACTCTCTGCCAGTTTGCAAGTTCAAGTTTTGATTGTTGCTGCCATAACTCCATTTTACTAGGACAGAATAACATTAAGGTTGGTAAGAGTTATAAACCTGTAAGTACTGGCCTGTGCAAACAAGATCCTTTGGAATGGAATCAAAGTCGATTCCATATTTTCACCCTCTAACAGAAAAAACTATTTACAGTTACGTTACTGTGCTGCGTATTTGCTGCCTGATCAACAGCAAGGTTTTACTCAAAACAGTCACCTGGATTTGGTAGGCATGTTAGCTTTTGAAAGCTCTGCACCACTGCTTATTTCTAGAAGTATTTTTTTATCATCCCTGCCACTTGCCTGCAGTTGGATCTTGGAAAAGTTACTCCCCCTGCCTATACTTCATTTTCCCCATTTCTGAAAGTGGAATAACATTACTAATCAGTACAGCACTTCAGGATCCTGCAGTTCATTGACATGCATTGACATTTAGTTAACATTGAGTTAAACAGTATTGTTATTATTACTACAAAGCTATATATATATTACTGCATGTCTGATGCTTTAATGAGTTGTCCAAATAATCTTGTGATTAATAATCCAAATGTCTTGTCATTACAAGCACTGTAACTTCCTGAAATACAACTGAGAGATAAACTTGAGCCCAGCCTTAAACCTTTAATGTCCTACTAATTAAAAAGGCAGTACTTTTATTAAGAACTGTTCCTTAGGAGGAAAGATTTATACAACTAGGATTATACTGTAAAAGAATAAAACACTGAAAATGTGTTTTTAATTCTTCCTGCAGGTCATGATTATTTATAATAAATATATAAAATATAAAAAATGTAATACATACATAGATTAAAAAAATATAATTTCTGAGAACTAACTGTACAATTGCCTATAGGCTGTTTCAGTTCTGCATATTCAATCCCAGGTACACAGTCATCTCACCTAGAAATTGCAACAAATGTACACAGCTGGGTTGTTAACAATCTGAATATTGCCGTATTTCAAAGTATTCCTTAAGAAAGATTTTAGGAGAGTTATTGTATATGCTCGTTCTTTAACTACGTCCTGTATTTAACAATGGAATATCATTTCATTTTCAAATATGCGAAGCCTAATCCTTTGTCTTTAGAGAACCTGACTCATTACAATTTCAATGAAAAAGTTTCTTATTTTCTGAGAATTTTCCTAATATTATTTGTTTTCAAAACTCTGGGTTACAGGGCCATATTCTTATCTTTTGTGTCTTAACATTGTTCCTGAAGAGTTTTGATTCCATTTTACTTCAGACCATAAAACTTGCAACTGCTGATGTTCCAGTCTGAAGAGAAAGGTACCAACAATCCTCAGAAGATAGATTGCAGAGGGCACTCAAGATTAAGATCTATCAGAACTGAAATTAAAGGCATGTTAAGTGATACTAGCTGTAATCTTAACTCAGATCCTACAGAACACAATGGAATATATCAACAAAAGGACATGACTGGATTTTTTTTTTTTCATTTGTTGAATCTCAGTGCATAAATGGAGTTCTAGTTCTTCCATTTTTCTGCTAAAGCTATAGAAAAGGCAATTATGGAATTTACAGAAGTATTATTTTTCAGTTTTAACATTTAAAGAATCCCTTATGTTAATATACTCCCTACATTACCCATTTTGTAATTAAGATAACAATGTATTTATTACAGTTTCTAAAATTCTACCAAATAAGCTTCCTTACAGTTTTGTCTCAGGAAACCTTATCCAAAGTCTACAGAGATCACATGAAAATCAGGAAGGGCTGATTGAAAATTGAGGGCTTACTGGCCCATGAAGTAAAATATCCAAATAAACACTAGAGCTGAGAAAAAATATGGATTATTGTAAGTTCCTTTAAGAATTCTGTTAAAAAGTAAAAAGACAGACAAAACCAACTTAAGATTAAAAAATTGCACTGTAAATTTTCAGTAGATGCAAGACATTGCAAGCAATCTGTTTGTTAGAAGGAAAGACATCACCAGTGACAATACTCAGGATCTAGGTGTTGAGATATCCTTCTTCAGGATTAAACATTTCTAATTCCTGGGAAATGACATGAAAGGAAAATTAAATATTGGGTGGCCACCTTATCTTCTGAATAAGGTTATTTGACTTAAGTTAACTCTCCTCCTTATGATGAAAAGCAGCTCAAAAAAAACAGCAATAGACAAATCACAAAGACCAGATGATGATTCTTCAATCCAGCACTATACTAGATATTACATATAACAACGGTTCATCAGTGAAGAGCAGTCTACAGCTTGGAGAGAAAATGAGCCTGTGAAATTGTGAGTATTATAAGGATTCTCTTTGGAGTCTAGCAAGTATTGATATCTACCATCGTAAATGTACTTGAAGTAGTAAGAATATTAAGACAGTTTATACACAAGCAGTATAATAGTCAAAAACATAGGGAATTGATTAACCGTTAAGCATAAGAAAATAGAATTTAAAATAAAAGATTAAAACTACTTTCCATCACTGCTTTCTTACAGGAATCAAATCACATAAGAAAAAAAGCTGATAGTAATCATAAATCAGAGCTAGAAATTTTAGAAAAGCAGTAAAGAAAGTAAAAAGACATGGAAAGAAGTCTACAGCTAGCTGAATTAGTGAGTATAAGACATGGTTTTTACATATATCGGAAAAAAAACAGTTGTAGCAATTACTCTAATCTTCAACTAAATGCAAATAATAGAAATAATAAAAATGAAGAAATTTACATATCTGTCACAGGATGAAAATTAAATAGTTTCCATTCAGTAAAAGTGATAGAGCATGTTTAAAATTGTACTAAAATGTGTCTTTTTAACAGGAGATCCATTTCTAATTTAAAGGGAAAAAATGTCCAAACTACAAATAATTTAAAATTGGTTTGCCAAGGACAGCTCTGAAGTAATAAGACTGCCTCGAACAGTTCTTTGAATAATGGAGAATTACCCTAGATGGTGATATATCTTGCCACTAGAAATCTGAAGACCAAAATGTGAGGTCTTCCTCCAAATACATGTTGTAGTTGCTAAGATAATTCAGTTGTTGAAGTCTTATTTGTATTAAACAGAAACCAAGAACGGATGATTAATTTGGCTCTTCTTTCATTATAAAATGAGTTAGTCTGAGAGGAACATTTGTAACATTTTTTAGCAGAACCAGAAGCCCAAGCTATGAATCGAACCTCCACATGAAAGAAATCTTAGGCTATCACGTTCAAACACCTGATAATAGGTAGGCAACACACAATCACTTTTAGGCAATCTCAGATCAAACTCTTGGTTGGACAGAACTTTATTTTTAGGACTATGGTGATTATGAAGAATTCTAAATGTAAAAAATGTAATAGCTGTTCATGGTGAAAAATCAAATACACCTTTTCTCCTTCTCCAAGATGTGCTTTTATAAATCATGAGGAGTCGTGAATCTACCTTAAACTGATCCACCCTGGTACGATTAAAATGACTTGCAGGAAATAGCACAGTGATACAACAGCAAAACAGAACTTATAATGAATAACACCCCTAGGAGAACACTGCTAGTGCAAAGAGGAGAGGCAGGTGATTTACAATATTTCAGTGGCTCATTTACTTTGATTGGAATATCAATTCATCAGTGTGGCAAAAGTAAATTTGCTTCTCAAGAGAGAAGAGAGAAAACATTCCGTCTTTCTTTCTAAATTAAAGCTGTGTAGAAATTCAAGGCAATACAAATACTGTGAAATAAACACGTTCTCCAGTATCAGAGCAGAGAAGATCCCACTGCTCTTTATCATGCTATTACCCCCACCTGCCATTGATATGTCAAAATGTTAAATAGGAAACCAGTACATTGATACTAGAAGCTGTCAAATTAGATAGCAGTTTGTTTTGTAGACCCATAGTCTACAAAAAACCCTGTATGTTCATGGCTCAGTAGAGACTAAAAACAAAAGGGACGCACTGAGGATATGAAATCTTAGTACTCCCCTAAAATAGCTCCCAGACTGCAGAGGTGAAAAGGACAGATTATGTGATTGGTAAAACTTGTAAATTATTTTGAACTGACATTCCCACCATGCAGTAGGCAAAATTCACTCCAGTTTTATCAGAGTAATTACTACCAGATTCATGAAGTAAATGTTTATATATTACCTCCAAGTAGAATTTGGCTTGCTTTCTCCTCTTTCTCACGAAGCTAGAATCAGCTATGATCTATACATAGTGATACACACGTCTTCTACTGTTACATGCATGTTCAATTTGATTTTTTGATTTTACTCATGACATCAAATTTTTCTTTTTTTCACAAAGGAGCTATGAGTGTTTGCAGTATACAAGAAATGTACAAACAGCCATTTGTAACTGCACAGCAAGTGTCTCAAACTAAAGGTCTCAACTATTTGTGAATGGGATTTGCTTTTCTTGGTTTTTTTTGGTTGTTCAGACTCCTCACGTATCTTACTTTTCACACCCATTTATTAGAAACAGTATTTACAAGTATGAAGAAAATAGGTACATGGCAACATTGATGGGAAGGCATTACATTGTTGGGAAGTCTTTACAGATATAAGAAATTAATCAGATGCAAAACATTAAGGCTTTTCTTAAACACTTGCTTTTTCTTACATGAATTAATTATCAGTGCAAGATCTGCAGCCTGAAGAGGACTACTGATTTTCAGTTATAGTAAGTAGATGACCACATTTCATTTATCTACTGAAATTAATTTGTTAAGTTTACTACTTTCACAGTCCTGTGAAGGATTTTAATTTCCAAATTATTACAAAAAAAGTTACTCCACACTAAAATAACAAGATTTATGGTATATGCAAAATCATTAAGATTTTCCTTTTCTATAATAATTACTGAATTTATCATTATTCTTAGTGTACAGCCCTGGTAAACTAACTGAACAATTGCCAACAGGAGTCCAAAGTCAGATAGAGATGAAAGCTTAAAATGTAAGTGCGTGTAAGAACACAGTACTACAAAATAGCTTCTATCACTAAAAGATGAAACTGATCACTTCAAGTAGAAGTCATGTGGCTACTTTTTTTTCCTTGTTTCTCAGATTACACATTTGCAGGATCAGAGGAGTTTTACTGAACTCTTAGTAGTAGCATATGGACACTGTGCTTCCTAAAGTTACCTCTGCTTATCAAAGTGTTGCAAGTTTTCACAGCTGCTAAAATATTCTTCCGATAGCTGGATGGATGTTCCACTTCTATAAACACTACTTAGAGATTCTACCTGCAAATCAGCTCATTATGAAAGTTCTGTAAGAGGTCAGAAGAGACCCTCCAACTCTACATAGGTTCAAGAAACACAACTTTCAGAAGCTTTACTGACTCCCATCCCAGAAATCTGATTTTCTTGGAGGCATATAGTATATAATATTGGGGGCACATGGAGATGGGCTTGGGATGGCAAAAAATGAGGATGAGACACTTGTGTCTTAAAAGTGTGAAGGAGTAGTCTATTAGCTACTGATAGAAGTTCAGATGAGAAAGAGAGGTATTATCAAAGTTACTGATGGTAACATTACTCTGTCCTGGGAAAGGCTGAGCATTTGCTGGTCATCCCCAGGGACCAAAGAGACCAATTCTGTTTATAATCAAAGGTTTAACAAAATTCATATGCTCTCCCAAAGGATTGTGATTTCTTACGTAAATGATATTTGTAAAATTCACCAAAAA
>NW_010528128.1:0-1137 GCF_000687285.1 Phaethon lepturus
TCCGCTTCCTTTTCTTCTCGCTTGGCCCTTAAAGCGCCTTCTTCGCTCGCCTACATTCCCTTTGTTTCCTCGCTCTTCCTCTCGCTTTCTTCCTTTCTCTCTCTTCCGTTCTCCCGGCCGTGCTCTCTTTTCCATCGCTTCTCTCTCTCGCCCTCTCTCCTTACGACTTTCCCTCGCCTCTTTCTCTTTTTTCTGCCTCCCCTTTGTACTTCCTTCTGTTCCGTCTCCTCCTTCTTCAGTTACTTCTCCTTTCCGTTCTGGCCCTGACTGCCCCTATTCTTTACTCCCCTCTCCCTTCTCTTCCCACCCTTCGCTCGTCTTCAGCCCCGCTCGCAGCTCTCCAGTCGCCTCCGGCCCCCCGGCCGCCAGAGCCATCAGCGCTAATTACGGTACATCAGCGCTAATTAAGGGGCATCCGCGCCGGAGCGCGATACTCTGACCAAGGCGGAGGCTCTTAGGGACCAACTCCGTTCAGCGTCGAGAGGTAACGTCGCTGGCACCCCAGTAATCTCCACTGTCATCTCTTCCTCCCTTCTTTCTTCCCTTCCTCTCTTCTTTCCTCCCTTCCTCCCTTTTTATTTGCATAGATTCCTTCCTTACTGTTTTTCTTTCCTTTTCCCATTCTTCTGCAAGCCCACGATGGGGCACCCCGGTAATCTCCTTTAGGGGTTCTTCCTTTTTTCTTTCCTTCCTTCTTTGTCGTCTTCCTTCCTTCATTGAGTTCTTCTTTGCGTCTTTTCTTCCTTTCATACACCTCTTTTCCTTTTTCTTTGTTCTTGTTTGCTTTCCTTCCTCTCCGTTGTTTCTTCCTTCCTTCCCTGCTTTCTCCTGTTTCTCCTTCTCCTCTCTTCTCTCTCCTTCCCCCCTCCCGCCCCTTCTCTTCTTAGTCTTCCCTCTTTGCGCGCAGGCAAGAGCTCTCTCCTCTTCCTCACAGTTGTCCATCGAGCCTGGCACAGCGTCCCTGAGTATCGAGGAGACCGAGATCCTCAACGCCATTCAGCACGTAAAGATAACGTCGGTAGTGCTGCTCATCTCCTCTATCATCTCTTCTGTCCTTACTTTCTTTTCCTTCCTTCTTTCTTCCTTCCTTGCTTTTTCCTTGCATACAACACTTCCTTCTTTCTTCCTCTTTCTTTC
>NW_010528129.1:0-6358 GCF_000687285.1 Phaethon lepturus
GTGGGTTGCAAGGGTTGCAGCAGGCGTGAGGCCGGTCACGGGTGGGGGGACGCGGCCTCGGCGCGAGCGGGTTTTCAAGCGGGGTTTAAGAGCGATGCCTGCGCGGCGAGGGCGAGCGAAGGGAAGGGGTGCGCTCCCTCCAGGCCGGCCTCGGCCCACCCAGCGGGACGCTTCGCGCGGAGGTGTGGATTTGACACGTTTCCTCTGGGAAAGCGTTAACTCGCCCCGGGCAATTCGTTGCCCTGAGGTGTCCTTGAACACGCCAAATGCGGGATTTGGGAGCGCTTTGGGGAGGGAAAGGCAGCCAGGCCTGAGGAGACCCTGCGGCCGTCGCCTCCAGGTCCTCCACCCATGCTGAGTTTTGCCCAGAAATTGGACAAAAAGTCATGTTTGGTCCTTGTTAACACCCAGAAGTTGGGCAAGAAGGAAACTGAGGCGGTCAGGTGGACTTGACGATGGGTGAAATTTGACCAACATTAAATTTTTCAGGATGCAGAGCCAAGACTGTGGCCCCGGGGAGCCGGAGGAGACTTCGGGTGTCATCTGCCTGCCTGGGTGCATCAGCTGGTGAGTGGGTTTTTTTTCCCTCAAATCTGCTTTGAAAAAAATGTAATTTTGTGGTGGTGATGAGTTCAGCATAGCCCTGGAAAGCTGCGCCGTGTTTAAGTGCCCACGCAGCCAGGACATCGCTTCTTGTCCGAGAGTATTTGCCCAAGTCAACCCTTTTCCATCACCGATTTGCAACGCATCCCGTTTTTAATTATGCATTTCATATAGAAATCACTGGAATCTGGCATATCTTTAAGAGGTCTGATTTCCAGCGTCTTCTCAGTTTGCTTTTCTACCTCAAAGTGGTTTGTGTGCTTCCAAAGCCCCTTTTCACAATCAATTAAAACCAAAAAGCAAATGATTCTCACTTAAAATTTGTCTTGCTTTATGCGCGAGACAAACTTTCCCGGAAAGGAGGGGATTTCGGTGTTGTGGATAAGCGTAGGGCCCCGTTTTACATTGCGGAGTAGATAAAAAAGGCACTTTGCTTCTTGTAGTTTGCAGTTAAGTACCTAATTAAGTAATTGACTGTTAATTCAAAGACTGCCTTTTGCGCAACCATCTTTGAAAAAGTCCTGCCTGAAAACAAGCAGAAAGAGAAGAAATTTAAATGTTGCTTTTCTTGCCTGCTTTTTAATTACTCTTTTCATCTCTGAGCGAATGTAGCACCCCTGGACCGTGGTGCAGAGGACCAGAGGTGCACGGGAGCTCCCGGCTTTAGGAAATCACTAATATTATTTGTATAATTAATTGATTTTTCAGGCTGCTCCGTGTTGCTCTCCTAAGGCATTCCAAGCTCAGCACACAGAAGTTGTTTCTCCGTGAGTAGCCGTCGGGCGTTTGACCGATGGTTTTGACAGTAGAGATGAATCGAGGACCTGGAATTTGAACTCCTCTTCCTCCCTCCCTCCTCTGGAAGGGAGAGGGGGCGGAAGGTCTCAGGATCTTCTGATTGCCATCGACCTGAGCTGATTTGCTGAGCATTGGCTTCGTATCGTGTCTGCGTGGTCCTTGATAGATGATTTAAATCTGAAAAAAAAAAACCCGTAAGTATCTTGAGAGGTGGTGATCGGATGCTCTGATCTAATGTTTCTCCAGTATTTAGCCATTGCCTCTACTGCCAGCACCTTATTTAAAAAAAATAAAAATCATGAAACATAAGGAAAACCATGAGATAAAAGAGAAAATGAACGTTGCTGGTTTTTAAACCCTGACTTACAGTTTTTTCCTTTCTGATTTTTTTTGAGAAGAGAGGGAACAGAATCATATTTTCATCTTCCCCCCTCCCCCCCCCGAGGGCTAAACACTTGTTTCTTTAATGCGGGGGGGAGATAAATTGAGATTTCCAGGTAGTAGCATGACCAAAAGAAAACCCAAATACCTGGAAATTCCTGCCAAGGTGGTGAGGTCTGGTGACGCTGCCTTGTGCCCTGTGTTATGTGCAGGAGTGGCAGCTGCATGCGTCCCTTCGCATGGTTTCTGGGGGTGGGATGGTCACATCTGAAGACAGAGATGTGGGAAAGGGTCTGGAGGAAGGAAAACACATGCAGGGGTAACCGTGCAGCCCATTAGTACTGGTATGGATGTGACCCTCTAGAGCTGAAACTAAACAGGAGCAGGGTACGGAGGTGGGCGCTGCGCAAAACTGACGGCACGGATGGATTCAAAGCACACTTCTCGGCATGGGCGACGGTGGAGCATCCTCAGGCGGATCTGCATGTGTCCCAGCGGACATGTGCACTGGTCCCTCCTGCCTGTGCTGGGCAGGTCCCTCCTGTCTTTGCCTGGGCAAGCAGCAGGCAGGAAAGTGGCTTTGCCAGCAAAACAAGCCAAGGAGCAGCGAGCCCCATCTCTGCTGCAGCTTCAGGTCGCTGTTGCTGCGCCCAGCACGCAGGTACCCTGTACTTCTGCGGGGGTCCCACGCTTGAAAGAGCTGCTGGAGGATGTGTGGGATCAGAAGGGGAATCCTGTGCATCCAGGGAATGGCCTTTTGGTGCAGGATTGTAAGCAAAACCTTAAAAGAGTAGTGATGGATCCAGCAGCCCTGGGGAGAGCCCACACTGCTGGAACCACCTGCTTCGTGTAACATTTTCTTAGAGTTAAATAATGCTTTTCTAGAGTTAAAAAATGATTATGTGGCTTCTTCCCCCTGCCCCCCCCATCCCCGGCCTTTTTGCCATCTGCATGCAAAATCTCCAGCAGAAATTCATGATCTGGAGTGGTTTGGTCCAATGCCACGAGAACGATCTGCTCTGCACACCTTAGGAAGTGCAAAAAGGAATAAGAAAAGAAGATGGAGCCTTCCGTGCTGCGGCCCCTGGGTGCTGCCCATTGCTCAGTCCCGTTGAAGCCGGCTGCCTCCTACGCTGACACGAGGACATGACAGATATCCTTAACCTTTACAGGTGCAGGGCCTGCGTTTCTCCAGGCTTTTTTTCCTTGGGTGGCTCAAAGCATGGATTATGAGCAGCTCAGATTTCTTTGGCCCAAGAGCTTTGTTGCGTGTACATCCAGGTTAAATCTCAGCAATGTTTCTGATCCATGTAGGCTTCTGACTTGGTTCTGCATCCTTGGTGTTTACAAAATGATCAGTGCTTGAACTCTCCCTGTTGTGTTTCTTAAATGTCAGCAGAAACTTTTTTTTTCAAAGAAACCAATGCAGCCTCCCCTGCAATGTTTGTAGCAAAGAAACTGCAGCATCACAAGAGCATGAGAAAATACTGTTGATTAAAACCAGGGTAAGAAATGACAGTGAAAGGTGAGGTTTGTTTGTTTGTTTGTTTGTGTTTTCCCCTCGCTGTAGAATTCACTTCACCAGAAGTGGCTGGTAAAATGGGACCAGCTGGTTCAGCCCTGCTCGTGCTGAATACTAGGTTTAATGCACTGAAACTACTTCCACTGGCATGTGGGGTTGGCCATATGCTTTTGATACGAAAACTAACTTTGGTGTGATAACTTTATTTCTTGTGTTGTAAAACACCTCTTACAGCATAGCTTTTCCCCCACCTCTCTCTATTTTGACAAAGCAAAGTAAGTTTGTGCTGTTGTCGGCTTTCCTTGCCTCATTTTTCTCCTTTTCCTGCATCTCATTAATATGCAAGTGGTACTAAATAATAACGATGACAGTAGTGGCCTCTGCTGTGCCTCGGTGTTTGCTCCTTTTTGCTTTGAGGAGCAGATGTTTCCGGTCTTTGTTGTCTGTCACCAAATGGGGACTTTGCCCCTTTAACCTTTGATAAGGTGCTTTAATAGTCTGTGACGTGAGATTTTATCAAAAGCCAAATAAATGATACCAGCCTTTATGAAATGTTTCCATCGTGTTTTACAGCAGTTTAAGGAAGAGCAGATTCCTCTGTGTTTTTGCAGGCTGTGTTTATCCGGTGCTCCCTTCGCCTGGCTGCGCTCTCCCCAGTGCCGGTGGGCTTGGGCTGGGCCAAGCCCCCCTGCACCCAGGTAAACATCTGCCATGGAGGGAGCACCCGTGGGCAGGGGTCCCAACTGGGGCTCTGCGGTCCTGGGTGCTGCTCCAGCACCGGCCCCTACCCAACCTGCACCGCGTACTGCTCAGATGGGGTGATGCTGCCTACGAACGGGCGATGGGGTCTGACAGGTCTCGCCTGCACCCCGTTTTCCAACGATCGCTGATGCGAGATGGGGAGGGCGGCGTGTACTTGCTCCATCACTCGGCCACCCCAAAAGCCCCGAGAGAAAGTCCACCTCCCGGTTTATTTGCCCAGGCATCTACATGGCACGTACGAACAGCCGTCAGCCCCGGGCTGGGGTGGTGAGGGCCCTCCCCGGGGAGGGCAGGCTGCGTTACCGGCCGTTTAGTCACCACTAGACAGAACAGGCGCACGGGGCTGGGCGACGCAGCAGCCTCTGCCCCACTCCCTGCAGCGCCGCTGCCAGCCGGCAGCAGCCCCCTCCTGCCCCCTCCGGCCCCACAGCTTCACCCGTGCTGAGACGTCTGCTGCAGTGGGCACAGAGGCACTGTGCCCGAGGCACGGGTTGTCCGCTAGCACGCTCCTTCTGCCCTTCACCCTTCATAGGGCTTCATTTCCCCAAGCCACATCCCACCACGCTGGGCATCCCCAAAACGTTGCTGTACTCCCCTACTGAAAGAGCTTTGACTGGGGCACGTCCTGTGCAGAGCTCGCTGGAGCAGCGGCTCCTGCAACGTGGGCGGCACCGGCATGACCCTGTTATCACCATCACGGGGGTGCTCGGGGTGCAGCCCGCATGCCCTGTGCTTTTCTGCACCGAGATCCTTTCCAAGGCTTGAGCCTATGAATAACCCAGGAGCCTCACCTCCTGCCCGGCTTCGCACGCTGCTGCCCCGCTTTTTTTCCGAAAGGGCTGTGCGACCCTGCCAGCCGGACCTGCAGCCACCCGGTACGGACTCCCATGGGATGAGCCTCCAACACTGACTTCCCAAATTACTGTCTGGGGCGATGGGTGCAGCCGAGCTGAGCCAGGGATCCTATTCCAGCTGCTGGCACTTGCCGAAACATCTGCCTCGCCTGCGTTGTGCTTGTTGATGGAGCTGTGAGCAGCTCCCAGCACATTGTTTGGGAATATAAATTGAGTTCCTCTGAGCTGAAGCCACCTGCTTCAGATAATTTCTTTGGCAAGGAGTCTACTTACTTACTCTCCATCCAGGATTTTTTGGTCTCCCACTGCTGCCAGCTCTACCCAGTAGCTGTGGGGGATTGGTACGGATGGGTGAGAGTTTAGGTGGACCCATGGGGGAAACACTGTTCTGCTGCTAGGTCACAGCAGAAGGCAAACATGCTGTTTTATTCATATAATCATAGAATCACAGACTGGTTTGGGTTGGAAGGGACCTTTAAAGTTCAGCTAGTCCAAGCACCCTGCCAGGGGCAGAGACATCTTGCACTAGATCAGGTTGCTGAAAGCCCCGTCCAACCTGACCTTGAACACTTCCAATGATGGGGCATCTACCATGGCTTCTCCGGGCAACCTGTTCCTGTGTCCCACCATCTCCATCAGAAAAAAATTCTTCCTTATGTCCAATCTAAACTTACCCTCTTTCGGCTTAAAAGACCTCTCGGACCTCCTGGCAGCACTGATGCAGAGGGGCTGGGGCTCATCCAGGGGAGTTTGTCAAAGTCCCATCGAGATGGAGGTGTGATACTCTCCTCTCCTCTGCTATCGACGGGCTGAACAGCCTTGGCTTGGACTTCAGCTGCTGTTTTCTAGGTGCCGGGCTCTCTTTGATGCTGGGCACCCAAAACCCGAGCAAATGGGGAAAAGTGGCTTATACCCCCAGTCCTTCTGTTGGGAAATAGATGTAACATCAGCAAATCGCCCTCAGGGCTGCAGGCGAGGTGCCCTGGAAGAGGCCACGTGTGCTCGATGCAGCCGCTCGTCTCCGCAAGGATTGCCGCCACGCAACGGCGTGTTTTTCCCTTTGTGTTGGGAAAAACAAAAATAAACCAATCCCCTAAGCAGGGGTCCGGTGGTTTGCTCTCCTTGCGGGGTGAATGTGAGCATGTTGCCATAACAATCTCACAGCAGAGTGATCTGGAGGAACCTGAACATCCCTCCTGCATCCAGTCCAGCTAGCCGGGGGGAAGTGAGGTTTGCTGAGCCAAGCCTGCAGGGAACGACTCCCTCGAAAAGCTCCTGGAAAGCCCCTCAGCTCCATGCAGTGAGAGAGGCGAGGGCTGTTTCGTGGGTACGGTCAGTGGAGCTGCCAGGAGGTGAGACCCCTCCGGTGGGCCTGGAGCTCCCACCCTGCTGGGACGTGGGGGAGGGATGGAGGAGGGCGTCGGGGCTCCCCACAGCC
>NW_010528129.1:6377-9132 GCF_000687285.1 Phaethon lepturus
GGAATGCCCGGCAGTAGTGGGAAGTGCCGTAACGTGGTGGTTCGCATCCTAAAGGGCTTTTTTCCAGCATTTAAAAGAAGAAAATGTACCAAAACACACAGGGAGAGCAATGATCGCACCGTTAAGTCTTCCCATTTGTCTGCTTCTTTCCCAACCCTTGCATCCCACTTCCCCGTCGCTCCTGCTGCAGCCACTTCCAAGTGTATTTTCCCAGGATTTGTGCCCAGGATTGGCATTACATAAACTCTCCACGGCAGCATCTGCCTTGGCAGGACCTCACGCTTGGGCAGCGGGATGAGCCCATGGAAAGGGGCAAATGCTCGGTGCAGCATGGGGGTCCCCGGGGAGACACATCCCTCCAAGTAAAGCCTTCTCCCATGCAGATGGAAAAGCAAAGCCCACGTGCCAGCAGGCGCTGGGCGCAGATGGGCAGCGCTTGCGGGAAAGCAACAAAGCAAAAACCAGTGATCGACCCCAGCAACGTCCGCTTTGATTTCCAGAAATGCAATTAACACCCGCCCCGATGCAACTCTGCGCTGGAGAGCGAACCAGCGGGAAAGAGACTCTTCCCAAATGCAAAGCGTTGCCCCAAGCCCTGTCTGCCGCCTGCTCGAGTGATGCCTGCGGAGTCCAGGCAGTCACTGGAGAGCCAAGTCTGAGTGTTGTTTTTAACTCAGTTATTTGATTTAATCCAAGCTGCAGAGCCAAACCTTGCTATGACTAATATTCTTATCACTATCCATGTGTCTGCGGTGTAACTAGCGGGTCAGGGAGTAGATGTGCGCTCCAAAAATGGTTTTTTTGGGGAGTTGGTTTAATCCAGGTGCAAAAGCTTTCTGCAAAAGCTGGTGTGAACGTTAGAAGGTGAGGGGTGGACACAGGGTGGGTGGACTGGAGCAGAGCTGGCACGTCTGCTTGTGTCACTTAGTCTGCCACCAAACATCAGCCTCATGTGCACCTCCTGACACGCAGCAGATAGATAGATACTGCCAAGGACAGAGCAATGAACCCAACCAGTCTTTCCCAGTTTAGGCAAAGACCACAGGCACTGGAATGGCTCTTGCTCAGAGAGTCATAGAATAGTTTGGGTCGGAAGGGACATTTAAAGGCCATCTAGTCCAACCCCCTTGCCATGAGCAGGGACATCTGCAACTAGAGCAGGTTGCTCAGAGCCCCGTCCAACCTGACCTGGAATGTCCCAGGGATGGGGCATCTACCACCTCTCTGGGAAACCTGGGCCAGGGTTTCACCACCCCTGTCATAAAAAATTTCTTCATTATAGCTGGTCTATCACGCCCAAGGTGATCTTGGTGGTGCATGACACAGGCAGGTCAGGGTGGTCTTGCACGGCTGGTGGTGTCATCTTGCATTGCACCCCCAGCACCCCACCTGGGGGGGACCACTGGCACAACTGGGACAGGCAAGGTTTTCTCCAAGGGACTCCCCACTAGCGGAAGACCCCTGCAATGCTCACGACATAGAGTCCAAATATCCTTGTTGAGTGAGTTGACCGCTATTAGAAGTACAGATAATATTTTAGAGGTGATCTCCTTGAACAGGCAACAATATTCCAGCAAGTTATATACTGAGGAGGCAGAGTTCAGGGTAGAAAATTGTTTTTAAGTTCAGCCATTTAAGACATCAGAGATAGTTTTGCTTCTGAAACTTCCCAAGTGTGAGCAAGAATCACCTCGCCCACCCACACTCACTAAATATTTAGTCATTTTTAACAAGTTAAACAAAGCCCTTTGATTGGATTTATGCTAATGGCTCCTCCGCAGGCATTTCTGATTCATTTACATTTCATTTTAAAATTGCCTGTGTACATTGCTGACTCTCACCAGCACCATTAGCAGATAAAAGGAACAAGTAACGGGTCACAGACGCCACAAGATGGCAATAGTTGAAGAGCAATTTGTTTCTGGAGGAAGAGATGTGGGGTTCGCCAGCAAACCATCTCTGGAAGGGCACCGCGCTGCCTGTGCATTAACCTTCGCACTTGCAGAGGGGTTTGCGTCGGATGAAAGCAAAGTTGTTTGTGCACGGGGTGGGTGGGTTCATCTTCCCCCCTGGTAGACAGAGACGGGGGAGGACGGGGAAGATGTGAGAGTTGTTCAAGGTCGGCCCAGCGGTGTCCTGTCTCCTGGTTTCGCGGAGCAAAACTTGCAGCGTGAAACGCAAGGTTTGCACGCCTGGAGGTGGAGCCCCTGAGCCCTGGCTACGGGTGCAAAGGTTGGGTTTTCCTGGGTCTGAGCCTCCTGGGCAAGTAGCAGCCGGGCGCGTCGCTGTGCCAATATCCTGCATGCGTCGACCAACACCTGATTTGTGAGGTCAGGAGAAGAGGTCCCAGCCCCAAAGCACCCCTAGACCCAACACAGAGGGGGATGCAGTGGATAGGAGCATCTCAGACTCCGTGACAGAGCTAAGACTCTGGGCAAGACAGGCTGCTACCTGATTACTCTTCAAACAATGTTAGATCCTATATGACCTACAAACTGCAGTAGTGGGGTTCAGGACTTCTCTAAGGCCTTTGATACGGTCACACCCCCCCAACACTTTTGCCTCTACATTGGAGAGATATCTGTTTGATGGGTGGGCTGGTAGATGGGTAAGGAACTGGCTGAATGGCCATGTCTAAGGCATTGCAGTCAACATTTCAGTGTCCAAGTGGAAACCAGTAATGAGTGGTATCCCTCAAGGATTCATACACAAAGTTTTATACATTCTTGTTTAGTATCTTTATCAATGATCTGGA
>NW_010528130.1:0-707 GCF_000687285.1 Phaethon lepturus
GGCTGTCGCGCTCGATGACATCTGGGACTACGGAACAAACGGGGAAGCCTGACAGGAACCCATAACGACGCCTAAGCTGGCGCTAAAAGCGCTGCAAGAAGCAGGCAGGAAGACCACGTAAATGAAATCCTTCGGATTAAGGCTCCTGAACTTCTCCAAATCCTTTTACAGCTCTCTTCAACTCTTCAAAGACGAAAGATTGCGCTCCTCCTCGCCCCCAGAGAGGCAGCACTTGCAAACCTTTAGACGCAAATGAAAGTAATTTCATAGATATGACTATCACAGGACGAGAAGAAAGCAGGCATCTCTCTCTCACACCGAGGCAAAGAAAAAGGGAGACCTAACACATCTGTTTTCAACTGTACCCCTAAATTCTTTCTCTCATAGCTACCAGTGTAAAATAATGAAGTTATAGCAGCTGCTGCTACATATGTAATATTCTGGTGGAGGCCCCGCTTTGCCTGAGCACTATTTCTAACCAAGCAGGAAGGAGCAGGGCAGTGATCGTGCCCCTGTACTCGGCACTGGTGAGGCCACACCTCCAATCCTGTGTTCAGTTTTGGGCCCCTCACTACAAGAAGGATGTTGAGGTGCTGGAGCATGTCCAGAGAAGGGCAACGAAGCTGGTGAGGGGGCTGGAGCACAAGTCTTATGAGGAGCGGCTGAGGGAACTGGGGTTAGTCAGCCTGGAGAAGAGGCGGCTGGGG
>NW_010528130.1:724-2419 GCF_000687285.1 Phaethon lepturus
TTATCGATCTGTACAACTACCTGAAAGGGGGTTGTGGTGAGGTGGGTGTTGGTCTCTTCTCCCAAGTAACCAGCGACAGAATGAGAGCAAATGGCCTCAAGTTGCGCCAGGGGAGGTTTAGGCTGGATATTAGGAAAAATTTCTTTACTGCAAGAGTGGTCAAGCATTGGAACAGGCTGCCCAGGGAGGTGGTGGAGTCACCATCACTGTAAGTGTTCAAAAAAGCACTCACCTTGGTCTGCAGCTGAGGGGCTTTCCACCGGCAGCTCACGGTCGCCGCTCCCTCCCTCTGCAGCACGCACTGCAAGGCAGCGCCCACCGCCCCGCCGGCCCCCACCAGCAGCACCGTCTTCCCACCTGCGCGACACAAGGCAAGTCGTTCAGCCACCCGCGGCTGCAAAGCCGCTGGCACTGGGCTCCACCAAGCTGGAGGGTCTACGTGAACTCCCCCCCTTTACCAGGCCACCCGCTACCAGAGCCCTCCAGAAGAGCCGGCAACACGACCACGCCGCGTGCCAGCGGAACGACAGCAGCTGCGGCGGCACTGCGGGCAACTCTTTCGCAGCCCAGGTGGTAACACAAACCGCAGGTTTTAAGTTGTTTCCTGGCGACTCTAATTCTAGTAAGCAAATACTGCTCTCCTGGTTTTTGGGTATTTTATTTGCACAAATCCTTTCTTCCGTATTTGTTACCAAGTGCATTTGACCTGCTGTTTACAGTTCTGTTACAGAAACCCTTGCCTCAAGAATTGAGTCACTATAGGAGAGATTACTTCCGAAACGCTGCCTTAAACTAGCAGCGTCTTCATGCACTGTAAAGCCACTTGTTTAAATCTGCAATTTCAATGTTAGCATTGACACAATACAATCCAAACCAAAACATTCGCTCAGCAGTTATTTACAGGCAGACCTGGACTTCTCCAACTGTTCACACTAATCAAAATTGTCAAGTGAAATCCCCAAGTGACGTTTGTATTTTTCGTTTTGAAGACTCAGGTATCTCGGGTATCTTCAGTGAAATTGAATCTGCTGATGGCAGGTAATCCCTGCCTAATCTTCAAAATCTGGAGGACTGAGACACATTTTGGCAAATTATTACATTCAGATCTCACTGAGGTTCCTCACCAGCAGGAGACAAATATATGTCGGGTGGGAAACCACCACAAACCAGAAAACACAACAAGGTGAGATTATATTTGCCTCTCAGTCAGGACTTTCTCAGTTTTAACTGAAAAAATCAGTTATGCTAAAATTAATGTGGTAATTACAGTAGAAGGTCTCACCTAAATCTTCAAGTAGCTCCATCACAGCACACACTGTAGGAGGAACTAGGCAGTCATAGGCATCGCCACGTACCAAGCGTCCTAGGTTTACATCGGATAATCTGCAGTGGAAAAATTAAAAAAAAAAAAAAAAAGTTTGTGTAAGATAAACCCTCAGTAACACTTGTAAGATGGCTAACAGTTAATCCCAAAGCAAACACATCTCATAAAACCAAATCCTTTGATAGTCATGTACTGTGGCTAATTCCTATCATCCCCCGTTCCAGTTCGACGAACACCGAGCCTGAAGAGAGCCCGAGAAAGGGGTCTGTGAGTTCAAACGAGCTACAGGAGCCCAGGATACACAGGCAGCTCTTTACTCGTCGCGGCGGGCTGCCCGTGGCACGCTGGGCCGAAACACCTCGGCGGCAGCG
>NW_010528131.1:0-1188 GCF_000687285.1 Phaethon lepturus
CTTATTGCCATAAGCACCGTCGCTTTTCAAGTTTTCTGTCTACTTTTATCCCGTTCACAGTCATTATTTGCCCACCTTTATTTTTTTAATCAATTTCTTGCATTTCCTTAGTGCCTTTGCTTTTTGCCTCCTTTTTCTCCAACTCTTGTACTTTGCGCTCTCTTTTATATTTTATTCCTTTTTTTATCTCTAATGGCTATTGATTTTTATACGTGCTTGCTATGCTTGCTTTACCCCTGCCTTGATGTCTGTATTTTTAAGTATTTGTCTTTCTTTAGAATCCTCCATTTTTCAGTTTTCTTTCTACATCTCCATTTTAGTTCACAGTCACAGTTTTCTAATTTTGTTCTTATGCCCTTAGTCCCTCTGGCTTTTAAAAGTTTCTACTTCTCTCGCGTTCGCCATCTTTATTTTTTAATTATTTCTTTTATTTTTCCTTAGCACCATCGCTTTTCAATATTTCTGCCTTTGTCTGCGCTTAGGTTGCTGCCACTATTTTTTAGTTCTTTCCCCTCTTGATCCTTTGGCCTTTAAAATTTTCTAGTTTCACCTCGTTCGCCGTCATTATTTATTAATTATTTTTCCTTATTTTTTCCTAAGGGCATTGCTTTTAAAATTTTCTTTTACATCTACTTTTATGCAGTTCGCTGTCCCTCTTTTTCCAATTTTTTACTCTTAATTATTTTAGTTTTGAAATTTTGTTTCTCAGTGTACTTTTATCTCACTTCCTGTCCCTATTTTTTCCTGTTTCCTGTAACCCATCACTTTTAAAATGTTGTCACTTTTAAAATGTTTGTTCTACGTCTGCTTTTATTAGGATGTCTCTCCCTCTTTTTCATTGTTTCCCACTTGTCCCATACCTCCTCACATTTAAATTTTCTTTCCTTGTCTATTTTTATGCAGTCGCTGGCTTCATTTTTTGATTCATTCTAGCGTGTCCCATACCCTGTCACTTGTAAAATTTTCTGTTTTGGGGGGAACATCAAATATATTCTATCTATTTGATGTTCCCCCAAAAAACATTCTTTTTCTTCTCTGTGCCATCTAGGATGCCTCCTGAAATCTTTCTGGTGCTTCACAGAATTTGGGTACCGCTTTACCTACCTTTGGATCGCTCTTACCCCTCCAAGCCTTTCATGATCCTCCCCGTGCTCCCAGTCACTGGGCCTCCCGAGACCTTCTTTGTGT
>NW_010528132.1:0-11018 GCF_000687285.1 Phaethon lepturus
GGAACGCTGTGGTGGTGGATCTTCAAGCTGCTGTCCCTCGGTTAGCTCAGCTTTAAACAGCACCCCGCCTTCCAGGAAACCCTCCATCCTCCGTTATTTAGTTAAAAAAAAAAATAAATCTGTCATAATCCACCATAACCCCTGGTAAATTGTTTTATGGAAGTGATCGTCCTTGCTGCTAAAAATTGGGGTGTCGCCTTTAATGTGGTCATGAGCATATTTTCAAGGGGTGAAGATCACTTCGGTAAAACTCGTTTTTTCTAGAGAGCACGGATTTTCGCCTTGTGGAAGCAAGTGCCTTGTATTTGGGCTTTTCCCTATAAAGGACGTTTTCCAGTCTTTCCGTTAATCCCATGGCTTATCCTTGAGCTATTCACATTTTATCAGCATCCTTCTTCAATTTTGACTGTACACAGTCTAAGATGTTTTTGTAGAGGGTGCACTGATACCAAATACAGGCAGAGTTTAACCTTTCTGGCTGATTATCGGTGAAAAAATAGATACATTCAAGGACTGCCTTAGCCCTTTTTGCTGTAACATTGTATTAACAGCTCACGACCAGGACATTATTGGGCATGATTGTAAAAGCCTCCCAAATTAAGAGTCCATTGTCATGCTGATGTGATAGTCATCATCAATTTAAATGTGAATTTCTTTGTAACAGATGTAATGTGCTTGCAAAAGAAGCAAGGCTCTTTGACCTGTAGTGTGCAAGGTGATAAATAACAGTCTCTTGTCCTCTTATGGGGCAGGAGGAGGGGAGAGATGCTGCCTAGTAACTTTAGGTGATGGTGCGTGTACTGGAGAAATGGTAGTACCTGAGTGAAATTACACTGTAGTTTAAAAAAAAAATAGCAAGTTTATATTGTATATACTGGAATCCATATTACTGATGAATGTGATTTATGAAATACTAATGTAAGCATCACTTCACTATGATACAAAGGTGCATCCTTTTGCCTACAGTATCTATCTTCATATCTATAAACTAATGTTGTCTCTTAAAGCATGCTACATTGAAAATCCAAGTTACAGTCAATTATAGTCAATATTGAAATGAAATGCAGTAAATTTGGAATAAACTGGCAAAAGAAAGCCAAACGTTTACTGGGTTTGTTAGCTTCTGTGTGGATGAAAATACAAAGGAGCAAAAGCAGATCTCTGCTTAGGCAAGGGTGCTCAGCTCCGTCATTGACAGGATCTGGAATTTGTCTCCAGAATAAAAGGGAGCTGGCATTTTCTTCCCAGCTCTGCTACCTTTTTGTTCTTCCTCAAGTATAATACCATACCCCCAGGCTATGGGAAGAGGAAAGTTTAGGCACCTAAGGGCGTTTCACTGCACTCTACAGCTTCTGTGCTTGTGTCTTTCTATAGGAGACAAACACATAGGGCTGTGGTTAGGCAAAGGTGGAGGATGATGCTCAACAGTCCGTTTATGTAATATTGTCTACATGAGACTCCCTCTGTGTTAGTAGCCAGTTTGCTTTTGCTCACATTTTCCTCCCAATCGCCCCCCCTCATGTTTAACGGCTTTCTCTTTTGGTTTTAGTGGGTAGGAGCTAAGCAGCATGAGTTGCAGGTAAACTCTATGCAGTTGCTGTACTATCAGGCACCAATGTCCTCGGCTATGTTGTTGTTCATCATACCCTTCTTTGAGCCAGTCTTTGGAGAAGGGGGAATATTTGGGCCCTGGACGCTTTCTGCTGTGGTAAGGCTTTTATTGACTTTATTTAAATAAATAATCATCATTGATGTAGCTAAATTTGATACTAAGATCTGTTTCTTTGTGAAACAGATTTTTGTACAGTCACTGACTATGATGAGATGAGGGGCATGTGCAAGAGAAAAAATAGTTGTTGTGTCTGCCCTACTTCCTCCCAGAGGAGTCCATCTGTCAATTGATTTACCTCCTTATTCTTGTTTCTGTTTAGAGGGCATCTGAACAACAGGAAAATCTGACAAAATCCAGAAGCTTCCCCTAGTGTATTAAATTAAAAATATGTAAGTGCCCTAGTTCCAGCTCTTACTGTCCACTCAGAAAAAAGATAAGCATGCTCACTTTTGACACTCTCAACTCCTCTTCTGTGGAAGGATGCCAACATTGGTTGTTCTCTAGAATTGCTAGTTTATTTTCACCAAGAAGGCTATAATTTCTCTCTATCCTTCTGTCCAAAAAAGAGCCAGTGGCATATTCTTACCACTGCTGATTGTGCCGCTCAGCGATGGGTCATTTTTTGTAAAGCTGCATTTTATGAATGGAATAGCAAGTATTTATAATAACAAAATCGCATATTTTTCCAAAATAGGGGTTTTTGTGTGACCATAAATAAGACTTTGTCTCAAAGGTAAAGAATACAACTTCTATGTGTATGAGTAGCCAGATTTTCCAAATCACTCTTAAATGTTCACTGAGAGCAAAGGAGAAAATGCTTGTGGTTATATCAGTATATATTTGTGGACATCATACCCTGAGCTACTTGTACACATCACCTGTGTCTGTACTGGTTTGAAGCTGTTTCTATTTTTGTTCTCCACATGTTTCTCTTGCCTGATATTTCGCATTTGAAAAAGTAAAGAAAACTAACTAAATAACCTAAATATATCTACAAATGGTCAAAAGCGTGTCAGATTACTGACTGTGTCCATTAATCTACAGATAATGGTATTGCTATCTGGAATAATAGCCTTTATGGTAAACTTGTCCATTTACTGGATCATTGGAAATACGTCACCTGTCACGTATCCTTTGTAACATTAGTTTTTTTGTCCTATTTCCAGATGAATTATGTTAGCATTCATTTGGGCAGATTTACTGTGGGGAAAATTGTTTGTTAACCTGCCTGCTTTATCTTAAATGATGAAGCTGGAAAAGCACATTGATGTTTTAGTGTATTGCGTTTCTTTGTTTGGGTTTGTATAGATAATGGCAGTTAACCTACTGACGTGATCTTCATACCTACAAAGAATATTTACCCACACTTTGGCTACCACCTTGAGGAAGTGTTGGCCTGTCAGTTCATTTGTAGTGTGCGATGGGCAAAAGGCTTTACGCAGAGGTTCATTTGCGTAGCTGCAGAGATGCGGGAAAGTTGCATGAGTTGAAGTCAATGTGCCATACCGTTGCATGCTTTGGCTGTAAATAAAGTTCCAAAGTGTTTCTTTTTACAAAAAATAATTCTGATATTTTCTGTTATCCTTAACAGATGTCTAGGTATAACATGTTTGGACATTTCAAGTTCTGCATCACCCTCCTGGGAGGATGCCTCTTATTTAAGGATCCACTGTCTGTTAATCAAGGCCTTGGGATTCTGTGCACATTGTTTGGCATTTTAGCTTACACCCATTTCAAGCTTAGCGAGCAGGAAAGCAGTAAGAGTAAATTGGTTCAGCGTCCATAGAGCAAGGGTTTCTGGAAATTAATAATACTGTGAAGGAAAACAAGTATTTAAATATGCGTTGATTCCAGAATGCACAAAATTGCCTCGTTCATTTAGATCTATGGTTTTCGTTTAACTTCCGGGATCATTATTCCGTAACTAAACCAAACAAACTGAATTATGTTAAATGCTGGGGTTTTGCCATCTCAGTACATTCTGTCATTTTCATTAAGTTTAAATGGTAACTTAAAAGAGAAGAAGGCACACGTCAAATTGCTGTGGAAATTGTAGTGAAGTAATTATATTTTTTGCATACAAATGAGATCATGATGGTTACAGTTATGATCCAGAGAAAGAGCAAGAAAAGGAATCATGTCTTTGTGATCAGGCCAGTATTACTGTTGTGAAGAAACTTGGAGGCACTTTTATGCAGATGTTCTGGTATGTAGTGCTGCGTCTTCCTTTTTGTCTGGTGAGGGATGAAGAGGAAATATACTTTGTTTAGTAGTTTTATAAAGGGTCACGAAGCTCGTTCCTATTTCTTGTAGGCTTTCATATATATGTTTGGCTTCAACACATTGATAAATTTTGGCTGAAGAAAGTAGATAAAACTACAGGTGGAGAGAGACTAGAGGAGACATTGGAAAACTTGAATCCACAGGCCAAGCTATAGGAAAGTAGGAAATCAGATCTAAACAGTTCATCAGGACATTAATGAAGTAATTCATGTTTTAGAAAATTCTGTTACTGCTTTATAATTTTCTCTGTGCCAAAGCCAAAGTTTTACATGAGATATTGTAAATACTCGTGAGCCTAATAAAATCTCTGATTTTGTGGCAATAGCCAAATATTTTGCAGCCTGTGCACGCAGACACCCATACTAAAAATACTCTCGGAGAAATCTTCGGAAAGGTCACCACCTGTAATGGATGTGGAGGTTGCCTGGTTCTCTCTCCTGCCTCCAACCCCACCTCACTCTCTCCCACACCTCTTCCACTCCTTTCCTGAGTTACATTCAGTGTGATGTGCAGATTTGTCATTGTTTCGGAGGGAAAGCCCGGGGACTGTCTGGGCAGTGCTGGGTAGGCAGCATTTCCTCAGCAGCCAGTCCCTGGAAACTTATCAAAGTGACTGAAGAGTGTGAGGTGGGACCTGCTTCTGTTCTAATTCGGGAACGCTTTGAACATTATTTTTATGGCAGTATCAAGTGCTGATTTTGACAACGTGGAAGGAAGGAGAAGTCAAGTACTGCTCTATTTAAAAAAAAGAAAAAAATAACTGCTTTCAGAAAATCTGGTGGGAACATACGTTCGCTAGATTTGCAGGGTTACAATTTATTTGCAGTATCTTAATACTTACATTTTGGGGTTTGTTTTATCTTCACCTACCTCTAGCAGATTTAAAGAGGGGAATTACGTGAACAAAACCAGGTATTTAAGTTTTACAACCACCAACAGAAGTGATACTTAGTTCCTCTAAGTTCTTTTTACAGTAGAGGTAACAAGTCTTTGTGTAAGAAACAATGCAGATCTCTCAAGCTTGTAAATTATTTATTATGTTACAGAGTTCTTGGTTTAAGAAAAAGTTATTTCTCTGTGTAGCCTAAGTTTACACCATAATGCTCTATATTATTTCAGAGTTAGAGATACCTGAATAATTTTACATCTTTACCAACTGTGTCTTAGACATTGTACTGGTCCAAGGATAATTTTTTGTATGTTTTTATAAGTCTATAATTAGTTTAAAAATACAGCCTGGACTACTGAAAGATGTGTTCAGACAGGACAATCTCTGGATGCATATTCTTCAGTATCTACACTGAGAAAGCCATTTGCATTAATTTGTGCTGTGCACAAGTTCTTCTAAAATGTAGATAAGACTGCAAAGACTCTTAAAGTTAGAAAACAACAACTGAATTAGACGCCTGTATGACAACAATGTTTGGGATGAGACTGATATAAAGTGGTAGAATGAACAAAACAACCATGTCTGAAAATACAAAAGACTCCTTACAGAGAGAAGCAGATCTGCCAGAGAAATTTAACAGTATCGTTAAAACAATACATTATAAATACAGTCTGTTGCTGGAATGTATAAGTCGTGGAGGTCACTTAAGTGACATGATTTTTTTCATATGTTTGAGACCTCTCCTTTGAGATTTACCTGTTGTATCTAACAAATAAAGTATCTTGAACTTTGTATATGGCTCAAAAATTCCAGGAGGCTTGTGTAATCGTGAGATAAATAGATATTTGTATGTATTGTTTCTTTGGATACCATGTTGTGGGGTGGGAATAAATTTTTAGTCACTTGACTGATACCTGCTTATTGCAGGGGAGAACAGTTGTTCTTGTCTTCTTTTCGTCTTCTGATAAATTGCATACATTTTAGGGGCCTACGTGTGTATAAGACAAAATGGTGCCACTTGGATTTCTGTCTATATAAATATTTCAGTGCGTTTGCATGTTTTGGGGCTGAACTCGTGACACAAATGAGGAAGGCTGCTTGCCTCCTCTCCCCTGGGCAAATACAGGGACCCACATGTATCTATGCAGATGCTTGCCCACTGACAAGCTGCCTGTTGGCTTTTCTTCACCGTTTCTTTCCCCCATGCAAGTCCTTCCTGAATGTTCCAGTCTCTGCACATTCTCCATTTCTCTCTGTTCTGCACAAAGGTCCCCAGTGCTGAGGTTCCTTGGTCTCACCTTTCCCTATGCTAAAACTGTGCATGCTTCCCTTGCCCCTTAGCAAAGACCTGATGCTCATAGTGGTATGAAGTTAACTTATGATGCCAGAGTAGGGTAACTGGCACCAGCCAACTTCTTCCTTCACAGGCAAATGTTGAGTTACATGTTGGGGAACTGAATCTTTCTTCAGGAGATCATAAAACAACAAAGAGAAGGAAAGGGTAAGAGAGACTTCCAGTTTAGATGGTTTTACTACAAGCACTGTGATAATGTACTTGCCCAAACTCTTAAATCCTGAGGTAAAAGTGGAGTCTTATAAAAGTTACTGATACCTACCTGGTGGGAAACTTGTTTATCCCAGTTTTTACTACATCACTTTAATATGTTTTCCTGCTAATTAGATGTATTTCATTCAGTTTTGGCTTTCCTGAAAGAGAAATCAGAGACTTGGCGTCTTTAACAATACGTAGTCATCACCCTGTATGTTCCATTGCAATTGGAGCTGTACTGTACAAACCCCGGTGTTTACTTTCTGCTTTTCATTTTACTTCATACTCTACATATGACTAAACTGTGGAAACAAGATGGACCTCGGTTCTTTTCTGTCATCAAGTGCTTTGCTGCTTATATTAGCATTCTTTATTTTAAAAAGCTACCATTAATGTAGTTAGTGTAGATTTAAAGTAATGGCATTTAAAAATTAGAGCAGATCCAGAGGATTCTGATTAAAATATGAGTGGTAAGTTATCTGTGCTAACCTTGTCCCTGAAAACACTTCAGAACAACATACACGAGGTTTTCTCACCTTCCACAAAGGAATAGGGAGTATGCCTTCACTTAGAGATACTCGGTTCAAAACTTTAACTTTGGTCCAAACTCGGCACTTTTTTGCCAGATTTTGCATCTGATTTTGTACAACTTGCTAAGTTCTTGCAGGCTCTGGGGGCACTGTGCCAGAGGATTTTGCCTGCTGATGGGTGAACAGCTACTTTGTTGGGCTTGAGGTTGAAGGAGAGTGATTTGCTGCTGTTGCATGTATGAAAAGGAGGTTTGTCTTGCAGGAAGTCTACTTTCAAGACAGAGCTGCAATTCAGCAGGCATGTATTCTCTCTCTGTCTCATTTCATGAAATGAATGCCCAGTGATGGCTTGGGGCTAAAGCAACATTAAAGCCTTGTTTGGGCTACCTGTAGTCTTTATTAAACTTTTTTTAAAATATTAGTGGTAGTGGTTAAGTATTAAGGTAAAAATCTCATTTTTATTATGTCTTGTATTATAGGAGCTTCAGAAGAGTGTTTTATAACATTTTAGAGTATGGCTAATGTCTAACCCATGTCCAGTTTGTCACATTTTCTGCAACATCTATCAAAAGGTAATGATGGATTTCATAACTGCCTGTATATATTTATACAGTTGGGCTGCTGAGAGGAGGCTGGCACTTGAGCAATACTGTGCTACTAAATACGGACATACTGTTAATGTATTTAGCAATGATTTAGAAACCTCGAGCCTGAAATTCACCAATGTGCTTAGCAGGGGAGAAAGAAGACTGACTTTGATAAGTGAGAGATCTTTTTATCTTCTTGCTTCCAACAACAAACCCGAGGTTTGCAGTTTAACTCTAACCCAGCCAAAACCACGACAGTATCCACCCCTTATTCTATACCATCTATGTCACGCCCAGGTCCTACACTTTCCAATACGTTCCAGTTAATCACTGCCACTTTTCCTGTCTTTTGATAGATACGCACAGATGTCATTCCCTTAGTTTATGGGCCATCCCTTTAAAAAGTTCATCGAGTTCATTTAGTCATGACTTGGGGCTCCATCTGTCATAACAGTCTCTCGGGGCAGGAGAGGGGGAGGTGGTGTGTGGTGTGGGATCGTTGTATGCTGAAGCCAGTTCTGATTCTATCACCTCTGCTCTTTGTTCAGTTTCATTAAAGTTTATCCTTCATTAATCTGGATGGTTTTTACAACAATACTGTTAATATGGCATATAGCAAGCACAGTGGTGATGACATTATTATAGGTATTATAGGGAAACTAACATCATATAATTCAAATCATTGGCTGTTCTCCCCCAAAATCAAATCCCCTTGAGGTACACATCGGGCTTCCCCATCCTCCCTCATCACCCACCATGTGCACCCAGGTCCTCGAGCAAAAGCAATCCCATGAATGAGTTTGCCTTTTCCCAAGGTAGGAGTAACCCAGACTGTCTTCCCCAGCATATTTTTTACATGCACCACAGGGACTTTATCCCCTTGTACAGTACGTAAGAGTTTTGATTGGGCAGGGCCAGCTCGATTGATGTTTCACAGCCCTGCTACTACCTGGTTTGGGCCGAGGCTGGCAGGCACGCTCCAGCAGTGCTGACTAAGCAGGTGGCTTTTGCTAAATGTGTATCCCAATGTTTGAATGGCCCAGCACCTATTGTTCTTGGTGTGGTCTTTAACAGTCCATTGTACTCCCCCAAAATCAAATCCCCTTGAGGTACACATCGGGCTTCCCCATCCTCCCTCATCACCCACCATGTGCACCCAGGTCCTCGAGCAAAAGCAATCCCATGAATGAGTTTGCCTTTTCCCAAGGTAGGAGTAACCCAGACTGTCTTCCCCAGCATATTTTTTACATGCACCACAGGGACTTTATCCCCTTGTACAGTACGTAAGAGTTTTGATTGGGCAGGGCCAGCTCGATTGATGTTTCACAGCCCTGCTACTACCTGGTTTGGGCCGAGGCTGGCAGGCACGCTCCAGCAGTGCTGACTAAGCAGGTGGCTTTTGCTAAATGTGTATCCCAATGTTTGAATGGCCCAGCACCTATTGTTCTTGGTGTGGTCTTTAACAGTCCATTGTAATGTTTAATTTTCCCAGAGGATGGTGCATGATAGGGGATGTGATACACCCACTCAATGCCGTGCTCTTTGGCCCACGTGTCTATGAGGTTGTTTTGGAAACTAGTCCCATTGTCTGACTCAATTCTTTCTGGGGTGCCACAGCCTCATAAGACTTGCTTTTCAAGGCCCAGGATACCATTCTGGGTGGTGGCATGGGGCATGGGATATGTTTTCAGCCGTGCGGTGGTTGCTTCCACCATTGTAAGCATGTGGCACTTGCCTTGGCAAGTTTGTGGAAGTGTGATATAGTCAATCTGCCAGGCATCCCCATATTTCTGTGTGGTCCTCCACACCAGAGAGGCTTCAACCACTTGTCTTGATTGCAGTGCATGTTTCAGATCCATGGATAACCTGTGCAATAGAGTCCATGGTCAAGTCCACCCCTCAATCTGTATGTTGCATCTCTTCCCTGATGGCCTGAGGTGTCATGGGCCCACTGAGCTATAAATAATTCACCCTTATGTTGCCAGTCCAGATCCACCTGAGCCACCTGCTCGTTGTTTTGATGTTCTTCAGTGGCCCGATTTGGGTACATGAGCATCTACATAGCGTACTTTTACAACCAAATTCTCTAGCCAGGCACCTATATCTTGCCATAACACAGCAGCCCAGAGCGGTTTGCCTCTGCACTGCCAATTAGTTTGCTTCCATTGCTGTTGACATCCCCACAGGGCATTTGCCACCATCCATGAGTCAGTATAGAGGTAGAGCACTGGCCACCTTTCTCGTTCAGCAGTGCCTAAAGCTAGCTGTATGGCCTTCGCTTCTGCGAATTGGCTCAATTCACCTTGTCCTTCAGCAGTTTCTACGACTTGTTGTGCAGGACTCCATACAGCAGCAGCCTTCCACCTCCAATGCTTTCCGACAGTGCAACAGGACCCATCAGTGAACAGGGCATATTGCTTCTCATTTTCTGGCAGTTTATTATACAGTGGGACCTCTTCAGTGCACATTGCCTGCTCTTCTAATGGTATTCCAAAATCTTTGCCTTCCAGACACTCCTTAATCACTTCCAAAATTCCTGGGCGACTGGGGTTTCCTATTCAAGCCCACTGTGTGATCAGTGCAATCCACTTACTCCACATAGCATCAGCTGCATGTGTAGAGGGGACCCTCCCTTTGAACACCCAGCCCAGCACCTGCACTCGGGGTGCCAGGAGGAGCTGTGTTTCAGTACCAACCACTTCTGAAGCAGCTCGAACCCCTTCATATGGTGCCAATATCTCTTTTTCAGTTGGAGTATAATGGGCCTTGGATCCTCTATATACCTGACTCCAAAACCCTAGGGGTCAACCTTGAGCCTCCCCTGGTGCTTTCTGCCAGAGACTCCAGGTGGGGCCATTCTGCAGTATAGAGCCATCCCCAGCTGCGGTGTGGAGCACATTTTTAACACCATGTCCTGCCCAGACTGGCCCAAGGGCTACTGCATGAACTCTCTCCTGTTTAATTTGTTCAAACGCTTGTCGTTGCTCAGGGCCCCACTCAAAATCCTTCTTCTTCTGGGTCACTTGATAAAGAGGGCTTAGAATCAGACTGTAATTTGGAATATGCGTTCTCCAAAAACCCACAGTGCCTAAGAAAGCTTGTGTTTCCTTTTTGCTAGTTGGTGGGGACATAGCTGTTATTTTGTTGATCACATCCATTGGGATCTGATGACATCCATCTTGTCATTTTATTCCTAAAAACTGGATCTCCTGTGCAGGCCCCTTGACCTTACTTTGGTTTATGTCAAAACTGGCTTTCAAAACGATTTGGATTATTTTCTTCCCTTTCTCAAAAACTACTTCTGTGTGTTGCCACATATGGTGATGTCATCAATGTATTGCAGGTGTTCGGGGGCTTCACCCTGTTCCAGTGCAGTCTGGATCAGTTCATGGCAAATGGTAGGTCTGTGTTTCCACCCCTGGGGCAGTCAGTTCTAGGTGTACTGGACACCCCTCCAAGTGAAAGCAAATTGTGGCCTGCACTCTGCCACCAAAGGGATTGAGAAATCCCGGCACGGCAGCACTCAGTGGTAGCATGACTTCATTCAGGCCATGATAGGCTACTGTTA
>NW_010528132.1:11070-11656 GCF_000687285.1 Phaethon lepturus
GGCCCAGCAGCACTCTGTGGCGGTGTGACTTCATTCAGGCCACGATAGTCTACTGTCAGTCTCCACTTGCCATTACACTTCTGCACTGGCCCTATGGGTCTGTTAAAGGGTGAGCGAGTCTTTCTGATCACTCCTTGGCTCTCCAGCGGACGAAAGAGCTTATGGATGGGAATCGGGGAGTCTCCATTGGTGTGATATTGCTGCCAGTGCACCGCTGTGGTAGCAGTCAGCACCTGTTGTTCTTCAGCCCTCAGTAACCCCACAACAGAAGGGTCCTCTGAGAGACCGGACAAGGTGGACAGCTGTTTAATTTCCTCTGTCTCCAAGGCATCTATAGCAAAAGCCCACCGGTACCCTTTTGGGTCCTTGAAATACCCTCTCCTGAGGTAGTCTATGCCCAGGATGCACGGAGCCTCTAGGCCAGTCACAATGGGGTGCATTTACCATTCATTCCCAGTTAGGATCACCTCGGCCTCCAATACAGTCAGCTGCTGGGATCCCCCTGTCCCTCCAGAAATACAGATGGGTTCTGCCCCGATATGGCTTGATGGCATCAGGGTACATTGTGCACCAGTGTCCACTAAAG
>NW_010528132.1:12014-26594 GCF_000687285.1 Phaethon lepturus
GGGCCCGGTGGGTCCCCCCTGCCACTCATTCCCAGTTAGGCTCACTTCGGCCTCCAGTATAGTCAGCTGTTGGGACCCCCCTGTCACTCCAGAAATACAGATGGGTTCTGCCCCGATATGTCCTGATGGCATTAGGATACACTGTGCACTGGTGCTTTATAATTCTGTGGGTCTGACATGCCAGGTCATCGAATCCACACAGTCCAGTAAACCCAGTTGTCCCTTTCCTCCACCTGGCTGGAGGCAGGGCCCCTCTAGTCCTGGTCATAATACTCGTTCACTTCTTGTGAATATTCGTTCACTTCTTGTGAGTATGAATTAGGAGTCCCTTCATTAAAATCAGGAATAAGATCAGCCCTTCTGCTCTGCCTGGGAAGCTGCCCACTGGAAACTGGAGCAGCAGTTTTCCTGGAAGAACCCCCTTGTGTGATTGTTTTTCATTGCAACTCATGTACCCTTGGTCGAGCATTGGAACAGGCTGCCCAGGGAAGTGGTGGAGTCACCATCACTGGAGGTGTTAAAAAAATGTGTAGATGCAGCACTTTGGGACATGGTTTAGGGGGCATGGTGGTGTTGGATTGACAGTTGGACTTGATGATCTTAGAGTCCTTTCCAACCTTAATGATTCTATGATTCTACCCGTGCCTCTGGAAAATCTACCTCCGTAGATTTTCCATCCCACTTCCTCTCGTCCTCTCCGTGATCATGCAGATGAAACCACAGGGTGGCCTGTGGTGTGTACCCACTATATCCTCCCTCTTGAGCAGAAACAGAGGGATGCTTACTCCTAATAGCTGAGATACTGGTTCGTACAGGTTGGGAGTAAAATATATCCTCTTTGAATCGCTGGAACTCCCGGACAGTTTCTTGGCTATGATGTCTGGTAGCTTCTCCACAGCTGGGATGCAGGCCCGTAGGGAGGAAGAGAGACTCTCTGCATATTGCTGGAGTTGACCAGCGAATTCATCCACCTTTTTTTCCTCTCCATCTTTCCAGGTCATTACTGCGAATGAGTTGGCATATGATGATGGTGCGCTCTGTACAAACTTCCGCCACATGGGTCAGGTGCACTTCATTTCATCTGGATCTCCGGATAACTGCTTGTTGTTTGAGTCATCATAAATGACCTCCAGTATGGCTAATTCCCTCAAGTACTGGATGCCTGTCTCCATGGTGGTCCACTTGCCTGGGTGACACGTAACATCTTCCTTGAAGGGATACCTTTCCTTCATGTCTGACAGGAGTCGCTTCCAGAGGCTGAGTACTTGTGTCCCTTTTCCAATCACTTTGTCAATGCCCCCTTCCCTAGAAAGGGATCGCAGCTGTTTGACTTCCTTACCCTCTAATTCCCAGCTACTGGCCCCATTATCCTAATATCAGAGGAGCCAGGAGACAATGTGCTTGTCTGGACAACGGCTGAAATCCTTTTGCATATCTTGCAGCTCACTCAGGGATAGAGATCCGGTGGTTACTGTCTCTTTTATGAGTTCTTCCTCTTCATCTGAGGAAAATAAGGAGCCTTCACACCGAGGTTTTTTACAGGGGGCAGCAAGTAATTCTTCCTCTTCCTGTTCTCATGGTGGTCCCGTTTCAGAGTAGGCTGCTTCCTTGCTGGCAGGACAGTATGCTTCTTCCTCCTGCTCCCTTTTAGAAGAAGCTTCTGCATCCCTTACCAAATGAGTTGACTTTCATTTCCAAGATTTCTTCTTGTGTATAGGGGCAACTGATAACTGGCATAGGTTGGTTCTCTGGTTCAGCTGCAGTGCCTGTCATGCGGGTTGGAGTAACCTCAGTGCCTGTTTTCAGGGTTGGAGTAGCCACAGTGCCTGACACCGGGGTTGGAGCGGCCACAGTGCCTGTCACAGGCTCTGGAGTAACTGCAGTGCCTGTTACGGGGGTTGGAGTAGCCGTGATGCCTATCAGTGTGTTTTCCTTCTCCCTGATGATGCTGCATAATATCAAACAATGTTTGGTAGATACTGGCCAGGGCTCAGTACAGTGCGGTAAGTTGTGCCTCTTTGGAATAGTCACAGCAATTTTTTTTCAAACATTCTGTTACTTCATTAGGGTTCTGTAGTTGTTTGGGAGTAAAGTTCCAGACCACTGGAGGAGAGAACTTCTCTAGACACCTGCCCATATTCTCCCACATGCCATGCTACCCATGACTATCCCACCTCAGGCCAGATCTCTAGATGGTTTTCTTAAATGATTGTTTAACCTTAAACAAGTACAAGACCTGAAACACATTCAGGAGACCTAGCAATAGGAGCATGGTGGTTTTAACAACCTAAAGATATTCAAAATTCTCAAGAGTTATTGTAATTAGCCTGGAAGAGAAGGGGAAGATGAAGGTGTGTCCCCCATAGAATGGCTCTATGAGGAGAAAAGGTAAAAAGTGTAATTATTGCTGGTTACCAATACGTAGCTCCCAATGTACAGTGGTGACGGCAGTACTGAATCCAGGTACCAAATTAGTCTAATGGCCAGTGTTACATAATACAGAAACATGGTATTCTTGACCTAGGTCACAGGGACGATCAGCAGCACGAAAGAGAGCATGTACAGCAAGTAAGGCATTACATAGCACAACTGTGAGAACAAGCACAACTTTGAGAGCAAATACCACAACATTGTGACCAGCAACAATTAAAGTTGTGGTGATAGAATGAATGCTTATAACAAATTTGTTTTAACACACTCTGGTCAAATCTGTCATTATCTCAATCGTTCGTGCCCTATGTTGGGCACCAAAAAGGACTGTTGTGTAACCCAGCAGGTAGCTAAAACAACCACACAGATGTTTGCTCACCACCACCCCCCAGCAGGATGGGGGACAGAATTGGAAAAAAAAAACAGTAGAAATTGTGAGTTGAAATAAAGACAGTTTTATAGGACAGGAAAAAAAAATAATAAAAGAATATACAAAACAAGTGATGAATGGCACAATTGCTCACCCCGCGCTGGACAATGCCCAGTTAGTTCCTGAGCTGCGGCCCCTCCCCAGCCAGCTCCCCCAGTTTACATACTGGGCATGACATCATATGGTATGGAATATCCCTTTGGCCAGCCTGGGTCAGCTGTCCTGACTGTGCCCCCTCCCAGCTCCCCGCGCACCCCCAGCCCGCTCGCTGGCAGGCCGGAGCACGGGAAGCTGAACAGCCTGGAACACTTAGCGACAACGGAAAACATCAGTGTGTTATCAACATTATTTTCATCCCAAATTGAAAACACAGCACTGTACCAGCTACCAGGAAGAAAATTAACTCTATCCCAGCCGAAACCAGGACAGGGAATTTGGAGAGCAGGCTAAGGCCCTCAAATCACTTTTCATAGTAAGATTTTTCTCCCAAGATGTCTGACTTGCTCCCAGTTATATAGTTGGTGTCTTACCTGGATTTTAAAAGAACAGAGTTTGGATTGCAGACACAGGTGTTTGTTTGGTTACGGTTTTTTTCCCCTTAAAATTTTATTAGCCATTCACAACCCAAATTCCCTGTTTAGTGAGAAAACAAAAAAGAAAGGAATGTTGAATAAATGAAAGGTAGACTGGATATATAGTGAAGACATGTTTTGTTTTGCACAAGAATTTCACTCTTCTACCTGTAAAGATGCAGCTCTTTCTGTTTGTTTCTCTACTGTTATAGTCAGGTAGATTAACACAAGCATCAGCTTTCTGCTCCATACAAATTCACCGCCTTCCTTCTGGTGCTCTCTCTCTAATCACAGTCTCAGCCTTCCATTTGACAGCTCAGTTGCTCCAAAGATGACTGGAATGGCAGGTTAAGAACAGGAAGTGAAAAACTATCAGCCAAAGCTGATATAATCTTGAGTAATGATAAATCCTATTCTAAGACAGAGACTAAGACACAGACATCTTACCAAAAAGACCTGTGCTAAGCAGCAGTGAGAGGTGTGGGTTTATCTCCAGGCACATATTGCAAAGAATGCAAGAGCTGAATTGTATGAATTCTTGCTGTGCTGCAGGAGTTGACAAACTAGGCCTTAATAATATAAAAGTTGAAAAAATGAATGCTACGCAAAAAACCTAATTCCTGGATTCAGACAATATAAAATCCTTGCCAGACTCGTCCCACAGCAATGGTTAACCTTCCTGAGAGAAGGGGGCTATTGTTCCGCCTCCCCTTTGCTCACTGATGCTGGGCTTAGTGAAGGAGGGTTTGTGCTCCTGAAAGCTGGTCTGCTTTTTTTCAACTCTATCAGTTGGTCCAATGAAAACATGACACCTCTCCCTACAGAGCTTGTCTCGCCGAAGTTACTGTTTCTGCTTTCATCTGACTGAGTTGGATCATGTTCCTATCTTCCTCCAGTTGCTGAAATGTCTAATGGGCCTTGGGGAGTAGAACATACTGCATCGCCTTGTGTAACTGCAGTCAGCCCTGCTGTAAGGGATCCATCCCAGACCAAAGGGTCACAGTTACAATCTGCAGGACGAGAAGAACTAAAGAAAGGGAAATGCGATCCCTTTTCATTGTTTTACTTGCAAGGCAGTTACTAATCCTTTCAAATTTTAGTCTTTGTCATTTCCCTTCAGTAGGTGGGTAAGAAAGCTCCCCTTCCTGTTTGTCTGCCCTGTTATACATAAATTATACTTAGTATAATTATGCCATATTTCAGGGAATTTTGGGATTGAGACAGAAATTGTATTCACTGCTCACATAAATATATTGACCTCACCAGTGTTGCTTCTGTTTTTACCTAGGGACCCTTGACTGTCTTCCAATCCAGAAAAAAAAATTGCTTAAAATACAGGATGAGTCAGGTTAACCTGAATTAAGAGGTAATTTGCCAGCTCAGGAGTTGCATGTGCCTTCCCAGCTGCAGTAGCTCAGTACTTAATAGGCATAATATCCTGCCTTTATAATGGAAAGGCAGGAACAGACATGGGCAGATTAAACATAATGTAATGAAAGTAAATTATGTATTTAGAAGCAAGTAGTGGGGATGATCCAAAGGTTGCTGGAGGATTAGCATTGCAAAGATATATTCTGGTTTGTTAGTGGCTTCACAGGAATATCAATACAAGCCTTTCGTTTGAAGGCACATGGTTATGTTTAAGGAGCTCCAAGAAGTCCAGCATGGCCATGTGGGTAACTAGCAGATGCAGGGTGCACGTGCAGGATGCACACGCAGCCTAGCAGTGTGTCAGAAAAGAGCAGGATTATTTTTAGAACCATAGACAGCTGTGTCACATCCAAGAAGAGTGAAGCACAGCCTAAGAATGTAATTTTTAATGACCTTGGCACAGAAAAACAGTTGTAGTTTTTACTTTCTTACAAAGCAGAGGCTGAGAAGCAAACTTGTTTAAAGAAGCTGTGTTCCGATCAGGTGAAGCACATGGAGTAATCATGGGTACTGGGACCGCAGAACAGAGGTGGCTGTGTATTAAAAAAAAAAAAAAGAAGAAAAGTGAGACACTGGATTAAGAGACGAACTAAGAGGAGTATACAGCACATATACATCTAGGCAGGTTCTTAAATATAAGGTCTAAGTTTAGATGCTTAACTCCACGATTAGGCATCTGAATAGCAGGGCCAGATTTGTCAGTGTGAACTTCTTCCTTTTCAGTTGTACTTATGGGAGAATGGCATGTGCTCAACATTTCCAGAAATGAAGCTGCATAGTTGACAAGTTTGACATTTTTTTGGTCTCCAACTAAATTAGGTATGCTGTTTAACAAAGAAACTTCAACACAAGAGTCCTTGTGTTGAAAGTATGCTATTTGGGACAACACTTGTTCTACTTCTTTACTCTGTCTGTAATGTTTTCAATCCTCCTTACTCTTTGGGGAAAAAGAAACCATTTGTGCACTTCTATTTTCTGTTGTGTAACTAATGGCAGTTACCTAATAGGTTTTGTTTTACAATACACTGGAGTTGCATATTAAACATTTTGATTAAGATCTTGTAATTTATCTACATGTGAACATGTTGATTCCACACAGGTTTCTGTCGCTGAGCTGAACGGAAAAAGCTGCTTGTACTATACAGCATCAACTGTTGTAAAATAAAGCCCTTCTCTCCAAGGAGTGGAAAGGCAATGTTAAGGTCTTCTGTGATCCAAAGCAGTTTACTTGTTAAATGCATTTCTTGTTGTGGTTAGTCAAAAACTGGTTTCCTATTTGTTAATCCAGTTGAGAGGAGAAACCAACAGTGGTGGTCATACATCCTCCAGGCAATTATGATACATTTCTGAAAACACACGATCTCACTTTTCTCAGTGGTAAGATGATTCTTCTGATCAGGATTAACAATATACCAATGTTTTTTATCTAGTATCATTGCCCCGAGACCCATTTCTTCAGCTTTTCTTCAGGTGCAGTTGGCATAAGGCTTTGGTCTACAGGTAGAAAAAAAGAGAGAGAGAGATACAGTAGTAGATTTGTGTCCCAAGCAAAACTTTCCCATAAAGGCTATTTTGATTCATGGATAGCTTTGCCTTTAGTCAGAGATGGACATGTAAACCTTAATTCTATACCCCTAAACCTACAGCCTCAATGAGGTCCAGCTGACAGCAGAGTGGAAGCACACATGGGAGGTTGGCACTGAGCTGGGGCTGCTCAGCATCCACAGTAAATTGTTTTTATAGCACTAGATGCAAGATTATGGAACCAGTTGTACTTGGGTGTCATTCAAACCTCATCTTGGATGCCAAAGGGAGAAATTAAAATACAGGTAGTTTGAAGAAATGTTGGGAAACTAGCAGAATTAGTGAAAGACATGCTCTTAGCACATGTTATATGAGATGGCAGAGTCAGTGGAACAGCATGTCACTGCTTAAAGGCACATGTCCTGCTCCTCCCCATGAACACAGCTTGGGCACTTGCTTCTGCCCCTTGATCTGTCTGAAGTGAGAGATTAATCTGACCCTCTGCTAGGCAGAATAGCCATAGCTGGTTGAGACAGCAAGTTGATGCCTTACTGTGCGGGCAGGCAAGTTTCAGTGCTTGGGACAAGGGAGAAGAGTGACACCACACGGCTAGAAACAGGACTGAGGGAAGCGGGACAGGGTGGGAGGCACCTCTTTCAGTAGTCCAGATGTCATGTCCACATGCCCTGCCTCAGAAGGCAGGTGTTGAAGGAGAAGGTTTCACACATAAATGAAACGGTGAGAAAACACTATTTTCATATATAGCTACCAACCTCTCAGCCAGAAGCCGTCAACGAGTTTCTGAAGCACTCCACAACATATTTATGTGCCTATAAGTGGTCTTGAAGTCTTTGAGAGACTGACTGGCTCTCAACCTCAGTGGCTTGTTGCCTGCCTCTACAGCCTGCCCTGGACTGGTGTCATGGTTTAGCCCCAGCCAGCAACTAAGCACCACGCAGCCACTCGCTCACTCCCCCATGGTGGGACGGGGGAGAGAATCAGAAGAGTAAAAGTAAGGAAATTCATGGTTTGAGGTAAAGACGTCTTAATAAGTAAAGCAAAAGCCGCGCACACAAGCAAAACAAAACAAGGAATTCATTCACCACTCCCCATCGGCAGGCAGGTGTTCAGCCATCTCCAGGGAAGCAGGGCTCCATCACGCATAATGGTTACTTGGGAAGACAGACGCCATCACTCCAAACGTCCCTCCACCCCTTCCTTCTTCTTCATCCTAGCTTTATATAATGAGCATGACATTATGTGGTATGGAATATCTCTTTGGCCAGCCTGGGTCAGCTGTCTCGGCTGTGTCCCCTCCCAGCTCCCCGTGCACCCCCAGCCTTCTTGCTGGCAGACCAGCACGAGAAGCTGGACTGACCTTGACTGCTCAGCAACAATTCAAAACATCAGTACATTATCAACACTTTCTCATCCCAAATCCAAAACATAGCCTCACACTAGCTTCTATGAAGAGAATTAACTGTACCCTGGCTGAAACCAGGACAACTGGAAACTCTCCATTCTCCTTGTCCCTGTATAAAGGGAAGATCATTGGAAAGTCTGCATGTTGGTCCTGTTTTTTAGTGTGCTGTATTTAGCTGAACCAGTCTGTGTTACATCAGCTGTTTCTGCTTCTGTAAAGACAGCTTTACTCATTTGAGACCCTATAATAATTCACAGGGTGTCACACAAATCAGAAATCATTGGGATATTATTTTTAAAGGCCGGTTAATTTTCTAATCACTTACTTGTCCCTAAGCAAGCCAGGATTTAAAAATCTTGTAGTTAAGTATTCTCAGTGTTTTCACTGAGTGTAAAAGTAAGATAAGCAGTCCCCTGATCTCCAGAGTTTCCTTTTAAAAATGGATGTAAATCAATGCATACAAAGCAAAGATATCTACAGAAGTTATTTTAGGATGTGACATCCTTACTGACTAACGGGATTTAACATTTTGGGTCTAGGAATGACTGAAATGAAACAAACTTCTGGAAAGACTTTTCTGCAAAAATGGCTTGGCAGGATTGGGTTGTAGCAGGAGAAGAAGCCAGAGACATTGGGCTCTAAGGAGGCATTGGTTGCATTGAAAGCTGGAACCAAAACCTAGGAAAAATGGAGAGCTGATATGCATATATAAAGTGTAGATAAAACCATAAAGTTTCCTTAGTTTTACTGCAGTCATCTTTTTGGTCTTGCGTAAAACAATTGTATGGCTGCATGGACCAAAATGACTCTTGACTCTTATTCCATGTGCACACGCTGACAGTGATGTGAGACAGTACTGGTCCCCAGCTACTTGTGGCTTCTTCTCTTCCAGAGACGATTGTCCTTTCCCATCTGTGTCAGCAAAGAGGAATGTGTGCCCATGCCGTGGCCTCCCTTGGAAGCAGTCATTTGAGTAACAGTTTAACGTGTCAGGCGGAGTGAGCCCACTGAGATGTGGGTAGTGATCCCTCCAACTTACTGTGTCGCAAGAGCAGTAACTTTTGCTAGCAAAATACCATCAACAAGCAGAGGGAAGTGATATCTTGAGCTGGAGCAACTTCATTTGCTAGAGCTGCTTGATCAAAACTGTAATAACAACAACAAATCATGCCTGCTAGTAGGCAAAGAAATACCAAAATCATAATTTTGGAACTGTGTGGGGAAAAAGCTTTGAAAGCAATGGAAAGATTAGCCACAAGATGAAAGGGAGTCTCACTTCTCCATCTTTATCAAGAAGAAAAAAATTGCACAGTAAAATGTGTGTATTTCCTATCACAAAGGAAATTCCTTTAATATCTGCACAAAAGTGGAATGCAAAATACACAGCTGAGAGGTGTTCTCTGTAGATGTGAAGATGTACATTTCCAAAGAAGCTTTCACAGAAGAGAACAGGTTCAGCTTGAAGTACAAAGCAAGTAAGCTCTAAACCGAATGGCCTGCAAATTACCGTCAGAAGTGTCTTCAATGGTACAATCAACCCAACTCATCTTGCAAAAAAAGCCTTCAGCTCCTTTGCAACACAGGAAAAGCTGGCTAGGGCTAGCTAAAGTAATTATCAGTGGTACCATGTACTCTTTACTTCTCCCTAAGCAACACCTGAGGGAAACTTCTGGGAATTTGGACCCAGTTCTATCACAGGAGATACTGCAGGGGCTTATCAACCCAAGTGACTGATACCGCAGGTAACGGCAGGACATTCAAGGTGTGGTTAGGTGATAAGGGAAAGACCACTGAATGGTCCCTGCCTTCAGAAGGGGTTATTTACCTATTTCCATCTCCAATTCTCTGCTTCCAGATGTGTGTTCCTGCTGCTTTCTTTGTGATGTCTCATGTGCTCATGTGACTGCACAATAAAGCCAGCTGACATACTAGCAGCAAATAAAAGTAAATATTCTGCTGTTGAATCAGCTAAACTTGTGGTCAAATGAGCCAAAGCCAGCTCAAAGAAATACTTGGCTGGGAATACACAGCTTCTGGCAAGGCCGTTGTTTCAATAGGGCATTAGATGGGCTCAGAACATTCTTTCAGTGAGATATTTGATGGGCTCGGCTGCATCATGTAACCACCTCAGTCCAACACCACACTGCTTCCAAAAAAGTTCTCGCCATCAGAGCTTGCAGCCAGCAGTGAGGAGACAAGAAGGAGAACGGGACACCTCTTTCACAGTGGTGTGCTCTGAAACCAGTCAAGATTCCTGTAAGCTTCACCTTCAGTAGTACTGCTGCCTAAGCTAGCTGAAGCAGATCCTGCCTTTTCCCCTGCCGACCTGTCTGCCACCATTCCAATGATGTCTTGGCCCAGCCACTGTGTAGCTACTCAGGATTACTTCAGAGAACTGATCTGAGGCGGAAAAGTAACCTGCAGAAATAAATGCATTATTTCTCAGCTGTGTGACATCACTTTATCCACTTTATGCCATAGATGCACAAATATCTGTGCTAGTATAACAGAAGGGGCAGCAAGAGGATGAAGGAGATGGATGGGAACAGATCTCTGTGAAGAAGCATGCTGACCAAAGAAATGTGTGCTGAATCTTCACTGTCTTACCATTAAACATGACCATTTTAATGTGGCTGTGCAGCTGAGTAAGCCCCAGCACTGATAAATTTCTTTAAGCAGAGCAGGTATAGTGGATAATGTGGTGGATTAGGGATCAGGAAGAGAGTAAGACAGGCCCAGGTCAGTGATGCTCTGTAGCTTTGCCTTTATCTCATCCAGTAAGAAAGAGGAAATGAGATATTGTGGCATCTCCTGCACTGAATGAGTTAAAGATCACGATAGACAAGTATCTGCCAAAAGGGGTGATCTGTATTCTACCAAGCCTTCTTCAATAGATATTGAGGAAAACAAGAGTTCTTACGAATTTTCTTGAAATTGTGTAGTTTGGTGTCGAAAACCAGAAGACTTGTGCTCTCAAATATCTCACTGCAGTGCATTTCTGGATATGTTTGTGTGAGGTTTGTTTTACTTACATGAGGAAACTGCAGCTTGTTTCCTGACAGCCAAGTCATGATGCAGCAATATCTTACAGACTCACAATGGTGGATTTGGGATTTTTCCAGAGTAACACTACTGTGGTGTATTTCTCTCCAAGTGTTCTACCATGCTGTGTTCCCTGCAGCCTTGGCTCGTATCTGAAAAACATGGTGTTGAGATAAGTAAGGTGGGTCAGAAGTCAAAGCCCAGTGCCTGCATATCTCTCCAGGTACACAAAGGCAGGCAGAAGAAACTGCCAAGAAAAATGCACAGAATCAAAGCTACCACAGCTAAAATATTATTTTTAAACTACAGGGGTGATTAAACTGAGTGCTAAGATGGACCCTGTGAAACCAGCTGAATGAAGGAATGCCAAAACATCCATGCACTTGGTTTCTCCAGAGGCAAGAGATAACTGAGCTAGTAATACTTCAATGGAACCAAACAAAGCACAGAACAGTAGTTTGCATGGCTTCTTCATCTGCAACCAGAGTTTAGTTTGCGTCCTGCTTTTCCAGTGGCATCAACTGGTTTGTGGAAGTTTTCTCCATTTATTTCTAAGAGCCTTTCTTGACGTGCTGCAGATGTAAAAAGCCCTTTTTTCCACCAGATGGCACACTCGTCGACAAACCTCCTTACAAAGTCAGCAGGGTCGTAAGGCTGAAGGCTTGTCAAGAGAGGTAATCTGTTAGACCAGCTAATGGAGCCAGAGGAGGTGGCAGAAAAACAAGTTTAATGGCACACAAAATTTCATATACCATTTGGATTAATACTTCTCTCTCTCTCTCTCTCTCTCTCTCTCCCCCCAAACGTTGCCTTCCTGATGAAGAGTGTGGATGTTAGTGCGATCTGTATTGCCCACTGGTACTTAGAAAAAGGTTTCAATTTGTAGGGCAGCTGGGGTGGGGGATTCCCCTTGTTTTTCCTATTTCATATTTAGTTTAAAAAAATTATTATGGTAACAAAAACAAGTCATGGACAAAACCAAACTGTCTTGTTCCAAGTTTCTCTAGTGCAGCTGGACCTATCAGAGTCCTCCTCAGGCTAAAACATGCCACATACTAGAAACCAGTATCAGGTGGCTTTCAGGCGGAAGCTATAAAGGACTAAAACTCTACAATAAATGAAGAAAGGTAGAATATTAAATATATAGGTATTAAAACACTTTAAAAAAGGAGTAAACTCTCTTGCTATATGCTTCTTTATTGATCCAATTCTGCAAACATTTTCACATGTAATTACCAAAAATTAGGACACGTAAGAGTATTTGCAGAACAGTTTGCAAGCTCTTTGTATAAAACTTTTTTATATGTCTAGAGAGTATATATACTAAATATACTGTGGAAGTATTAACAAAACCTGAAAAGCAGCAATGACATGGAGGGGGGAAGGAGACAAAGAATATGCGAGTAACTGAGATAAAAACACCATAGGGGCCAAAGTGGAGAAATTCAGAGATGAATGTAAAAAGAAGCTCAAGACCATGCTGGTCATCCCAACCAGTGTTTGGTGACTGAACTCCAGAATACCAAAATCCTGCTTTCTTACTGTTTCTTACTGCAGCTGTGAGAGTGGAAAACATGTATGAAAGCTTTTCCTTTGATTCAGGGGGAAAATATGCATGAGAGCTTTCCTCTCGATTTCTGTGACTGTCATGTCACCCAAGTCATGGGCCACCCATGTCATGGGCCTCCAGCACCCAGTTTGGCACAAGCAGATTAATCATCGAGGCTCTTGCAGCAGAACTGCTCGCTGCATCTCTGTGGGTCACAGAACTCCTCCCAGGAACACCCTTAGCCAGCTCAGTTCCCTAAAGCTGGCCAGCACTTTGGAAGGGCCTGGGTGCCCATGCTTAACCCCTTGCACCTGGTCTTACGGGTCTTCCACAAAAGGGTTTTCTCTACGGTAGATTGCCATTGAAGGACAAATAATTTTTGCAGAGATCTTTAGATCTCTGAGATCTTTATATCTCCAAGATCTTTAGGGACATTTGCCTGTTCTGTTACAGCACAGAAATAGTTCCTGCTTTGGTCTCCCTTGGCAGTAGTAGTGCATTAATTCTGAGAGATGAGGTTTAGTCCCTACTTTCCCAGCTCTTTCTTATCAGGTATTTGAGTAGGAAAAAGGAGCTGTAAGATGAACTGTGAATAGCTGCAGAATGGGAAATTGATACAATTGATGCACAGATGGAGCCTAAATGCTGAGGCTAGGTAGCCTTTGTGAGGGCAAGGGACAAACCTTGAGGATCAATGGAAGGAACAAGTCAAACAGATCCATTAAGAACATCAGTGAATAAACAGTATTTATCACATCCTTAACATTAATTAATACAATTATGTCATATTGATAAGGTACTTGGACAATCCTGGCAGGTTACTGCCAATGGAGAGCAAGATGACTAGTTATATTCTTTGTGCAGAGGCAAGTAGAGAAGAGCTATACATGTGGACTCGAGGAAATCAGCCACACAATCAGCCTTACATAAATATGAAGGATGTAAGTTCTGAGAGATTGCAGAAATATAAGCCTCCAATTCCAGCTATTGCTAGAAGAAGGATCTGGGAAAAGATCACTCAAGATGAAAGTATAACGTGTGGCCCACTACAACTGTATCATAACTAAGCTGTCTGGATGTTAGGACAGTTAAAGAAGAACCTCAGTATGTGTCATGTGTAAATCCACTTCCCTTTGGATGTTTTTGTAATCAGAACACTAATATAACACTGGAAACATAAGAAATAATTAAAAGAAGGAAGTTACTGCATATTCATTATGCTATGCAAACTTAAAAGATCACAAGATCACATGCTTCAAGAAGACTGCCCCTCCAGTATAGCCTGTTTTCTGTATAAAGCTCAATATGCTTGAGATGTAAAGCAGTGTCTCGGGACTACTTTTCCAGCTAGGTAAAAGGAAAACTTGGTACAAGTTTGTCTGTAGCTGTCTGGGATTTATCGAGGTGAATTTATTTTCCACTTTGCCAGCCTGTCTTTCTTGTACATATATGCACTGGTTCTTGATCTACAAAACCTGCCTTTTTATTCTGTGTCTTTCCCATAAGAAAGTCTTTCAGTCAGACCAAATATAGCCACCATTTTGAAGTGGAAAGGGCAAGAGGATTGAATAACCACTGTCTGGACATAAAGTTACACAGTGATTTGGGTTTGCTTGTTTACAAAGAAAGCAAGGCAGCGCATACAAAAACACTATTAGGAGTCCATGGATTCAGTCCTCCTCTTGGTTTAGGTCTCAGGCAGAGTTTGGGTTGATTTGCTGACTGTGATTCAGGCTGCTCCAGGATTTCTGTGCATGTCGGGGTTGACGGGTTGCACCAGATGGGCAAAATACCAGTTTTGTGTATTGGTCAGAAAAGTCCATACCGCTATAGTCACTGAAAGATGACAGAAGTAGCACAGATATATCTCCCCTCCTAGTAAAACTGCACCAATTCCCTCCCATACGTTGTGCTGATGTTACTATTCCCTCAGTCCACAGAACCTTCCTGTTTCGGTGGCATGAAATGTGTTCCTCACTTAGATGCTTGTTTCATGTTTGTGTATAAGCAAGTACTAATTCATGGGTAGACAACTGGACGCTATAAAAAACTTCTCTTCCTGCTTAGCAACAAGCAGTTACGTGGCAGTAATTAGATGGTGAGGTGACATTTGATCAGGATCCACCTGAATCAAGAGAGGGCATATAGATCACAGAATCACAGAATCACTCAGGTTGGA
>NW_010528133.1:0-1805 GCF_000687285.1 Phaethon lepturus
TGCGGCTTGTGTCGAGAACACAACAGTCCACGGTAACGTGATTTAGCCGTTTAGATTACAGCACAAAACTACTTTTTCTTGGTTGCTTCCATGAGGCTACTGTTGTGGTTATTAAACCTTGTTACCTGAGGTTACCTTATTAAGTCCTGAGAACAAGGCAACAATTTTCCCTCACTTTTGGCAATATCCCACTCTCCGCGGTATCAGAGGTCTTGATACTGATCTGGATTTTGGTGTTCTGCTCTGGAAATCTAATGTATGTCCAAAAGAACTAAGACTGGGCACATCCAAAGCAAAGTTTTTCTTTGAACCTTCTGTGGGTTATCTGAGTTAAATAGCGGAGAGACAGTAATGAAAGGGACATTTATCTGTTAAAAACCAGCAACTTGTAATGATTAAATTAACAGAAGAGGGTAAAATTTTTATTGAAAAGAACATGACTCAGGCAATTACCACCAAACAACTGATGCCCAGGCAACACCTCTATCAAAAAACTAACCCACATATTCGTACTTCCCCCCCTTAATTTTTTTCTTGAGCTTGTATGTTTGGGTTTTTTATTCCAAGTGTCAAAACAGTACTAATATGAGACTGAGTAGAATGAAGAGCTTAAGGGTACTCAAAGAGAATACTTGCACTCGTGGAAACCTCTCTGTTACAGATTCATTTCATGCATTGGGTTTTTTTCGTAAACAGCACCTAATTCTTCTCAAGGTAGTCTATGCAACAAACAGTTTACATATTATGCAATCCTTCCTGACAGCTCTTTTACTTGTCAGAGTGCCCCAGGTTTAAATGCTAACAGAATCACCTACCTCAGATGCCTGCTTGGATTGTCATTTCATTTTTACTACATGACTTCAGTCTGGACAAGTGATGCCCAGCACAGCTGCACCCTCCCATGTTGGTCATTCATCTTAAGTGTTAACCCTAATTGCTTGTGAACTAACATTTAAATACAGAGCTTAAGAAGAAAAAAATTGCTTTCAGTAAACTAGCTATTTAAAGGGTATCCATGTGTGTGTTTGGTTGCTCATAAACTTTGCATTAATTATGGACAGAAAAGTAACCTATTTTTCATTCTTCTTATCCTGCTTATTATAAATTGAAAGGAAAATATCTGGTTTGGCAGAAATCTACTGCCAACCAAAAATACTAGAGTAAGAACTCAATACAATATTGTAAGGTAGACAGACCCCACTATTGGAGTCAGAGTGGTTTAATGTATTAGTTTGTAAGAAAAGCCAAGTTCAAGAGACCTGCATTTATGTAGGATAAGCCTGACATTCAGTGTTGGTCTTGTTTACCAGAAAACCCACCAAAATGAGATTTCTTTAAAAAGGCTTTCCTGCTTTAGTGTTATGACATAATGTTTATACAACTATGCCGAACCTTCTAGATCTTTAATCTGCAAAATCGCAACAGTTGTGCTCTGCATCTGCATCCTGCCAAAGGATCACATGGCAACCAAACCAAGTCATGACTATGGCATGGGTTTTTGTTTGTACAGGTTCAAAGCCCTCAAATATTATTGTTTCAGTAACTCTGAGTGGAAGTTAACGAAGTTATGTTTGCTTCTGGCTTCTAGCTTTCAGTTTGGCAGTTTTGGTGCACAAAGTTCTTCGAAAAAATGACAACTTACAGCATCTTGAAAACCAAACAGCACGAGTTGCACTTGACTGATACCATGGCTGTCAAAGTCTAACTCTAGTTTCAGTTTTGAAAGAGTGGTTGCGATGATTTTACGATCAGTGGACCGTACAAACTCTCTGAGGCTGGAAACGAGCGTCGGGGTATTGTACCAT
>NW_010528133.1:1836-6543 GCF_000687285.1 Phaethon lepturus
TTAGCTTGGGTTCTTCGGCTCCCTGGTAGAAGGAGAGAGAAAAAGAGAGTTTTGATAGCCATAGTTTGAAACATACATCCAGGAGGACTTTAGCCAGTAACATCAGTTGACAATGTGGATTTTCAGAAACTCTACTGTTACAGTTAAGGGAAAGGTGCAGCTGCAGGTCAGGTAGCAGTGTAACTACAGAAGTGCAGAGCTCACCGCTGAGCTCCCTGGTAATGCAGATTACCTGACAAGTAAATTGCTGACTTCATTTTATATCAGTTGCTGAAATACATGTGCACACTATAGTCTGTATGGCTCATAGTACAGGAGTGAAAAGATACAAATAAATATACTGTGTCCTGAATACTACAAATTACTCTAAATTGCAAACAAACATGTACTTTGTCATGCCTCTAATTTCAGAGTGCCTCTGAGAGCCACCATGCAAACTCTCACAGTAGCATTTAAAAGAAGGGATTAGTCAAAGTTATGTAGAAGGCTCATAAGAGCCTAGCTCTTTCCTACACAATTTCCCTTGATATGGAAGTTCTACACTTACCTATTCTTAAAGCAGGTCTACAAATCTCTCACCTTTCTATTATAAATATTCATATGACTATTTTTAAAAGCTTTTGTGGTTTTGCATGAGCTACCAAAGTAGCAAAAAGCTAAAACCACTCATCAGAATAACGAGCGTAAGTAACCAGGAAGCAGAGGACCGTATTTAGTCTCTAAATTTAAGTTATGCCAATTGAATACAAATTTCAATTCCAAACTGAAAATTAAGCCAGAGATAGAAAAACATACTAGTTGTTCAACATGAAGTATTAGATGCTTATTCTGAAGGAAGTTAAGTAATTATTTATATAGACTAAAGGTATCTAACATTGATTTCTGTAACAGAACATATGGTGTTTGGTGCTGCTGTATTTGCCAGTTTGCTGCCATGAATGTTACAGCTGGTCAGACATCAACTGTTTGCCAATAACGTTGAGGTTTTAACTATAGTTAATTAAGTCTGATCAGGATTAAAGAAAGATAATTTGATTATTTGAGAGAGAAAGAAACTAAAAAAAAAAAAAAAAGAAAAACCTCTAAAGCAGTCAAACATTCCACTTACTAAAGCACCCGTCTCTGAGGTAAAAGATCCTAGCCTCTGATCCTGATCCACTTTGATTTGGAGAATTCACCTGATGATTGGCTATACTGAAGTGGATCCCTCACTCTGTCCTGCAGTAGCTGATCTCCTTTCATGTAAATAATTAAAAAGCTATTAGGGCAAATAGGTGGACACACTGTAGCCCTGGACTAGAAGATCCAAGTCCATCAAGGCAATGCCGGGGACAGGGCAACTAGCATGGCTCTGTAATAAGAAAGAGTGACCTATTTTGGGAGGGTCATTCTCTTCCACTAGCCCCCCACACCCAATGACTTTGTTGAAATTGTTCTTATTAATAGTTTTTGTGAAGGGAAAAGCACTATCAAAGCCTAAATCCTGATGAGGCCTAACAAGCAAGTCAGGCTCCCATCTATTGGTAATTTCTTGCATTTAAGCAGGACATAAGAAGCCTACTCAACTTCCCCTTAACTGCAGTTACCACTACCTCCTGGTGGTTTGAGTAAGTTTCTTACTCTTTGACCAGGGTCCCACTCTCAAAGGAGAAAACGGTGTTTGGGAGTCAGAGCTCTGCATCCTCTTGACGGGCAGGCAGTCCCATGCACATGTCCTTTGAACTCTGGCTCTACAGCTCCATGTCTCTCTGCCCGACCTTGGGCTGTTCCAGCCCCAGCTGAGGAAAGCACGAAACACCAAGCACCCTCTCTGGATTTTGTGATTGAGTTTCAGGCTCTCACAATCACTGATTATTCCTTTCATACACATGCTAACAACCGTGCCTGTTAAAGCAACACTCTAGCAAAGCACAGATCACGAGCACCTCTCTCACTGCCTTCTGTTTTAACACTTTCTACCGTTACCAGGACAACTGTGGGTTCCCCCTGACCCCACACCAAAAGTCAGAAGCTCTTTTTATTGGTACGGCAGCAATTTCCAATTACATTAACTGTAGTACATGCAGAAGAATCATACTGGTTTGCATCAGTTTCTAAACAGTACTATCTTTAGAAGATGAGTTGCCACATATTATACAAACATGTTTTAGACCAGCAATATCTAGCCTTGAGAATGAAGTGAGTCAATTAACTACTAATACACACATTACAAACAAGAACAAAAAATTTATGTCATCCCATTACTGTGTTGCAACATTTAGCAGTGTGGTCATGACCTGTAATTTATTCAGTGTCATCCTGAACTGATACATCATCATGAATCATCCCCACAAAAGAGTGCCAAAAGGTCGTTCCGCAATTATGTTGTTGTTTGCTGTAGCTCCCACTGTTACTCCATCTTCCCTCCCCTCCATATGTGCTCCCAACTGCTGTGAGAAATAGCTGCAATTTATTTTCTCCCTAGCCCCCTCTTTCTCCCTTTATGACTGTTGGCTAGAAGGCAATGGTGTACCAGTCAGACCCATTTTTTCTGCACAATAACCTAACATAAGGCCAGAGCAAACCAAACGACCTAAACCTCCCTCCACCAAACCAGTCAGCCAGAAGACGGAACTCTCAAAGGGAGGCAAGCTAATCTCCTGGGGATGATCCTATCTTACACAAGTTGACCTGACAGCCTCAGTTAGTCCCATTTGAAAATCACTGGCAAAATACAGTACCATGAAAACACTTTTTTATGTTGTCTGGCCAGCACTAATATCCAGGTATACATACAGTATTTCCAAACAACACAAAAGGCTTATGTAATGCAGCATAAACAATTTTAAAGCCTATTTTTAATAGGCCAAATAAAACAATGAACTGTGAAAACTTACATGGTGTACGCTTTCTAGTTTAATCAAACATTCCTTTTAAATTGCTTTACTATGTGTAATTTCAAGTATTCCAGGTAACTTCAGATAAGTCCTAAAATTCTGTAGAAGTTTTGCTGCCTTCTGAAATTACTTTACCTGAGCCAAAGCTTCCATCAAGTTCCTCACCACCTTCTCTTGGTCCTCAGTTAATATCCTGTGAAGGGTGGCTCTCCTTTCACTATCCTTCTTCAGCATGAAAAATCCAGAATCTTTCTCTTCAGGTGAAGGAGGTGCACTGTGATCCTCAAAATTTTCATCTGGGATGCTGAATGAAAGACACCCGGTGAAAAGAAACTTTATAAAAACGACCCAAATGCACATATTCCTAATCTATTGTGTAACATAAACACCAGATAGCTCTTTACCTCAGAAAAAGGGACCGGATTCCCTTCCCATCTTTTTCTCCACAGGATTTGGCTCTTGTTTTGAAAGAGAACGGATCAATTTTTAATTCTGTATCAGGTGAGACAGAACCATATTCACTGCTGCTGCTTGTATCCTCCACCAGAACAGGGACAGGTAAGGATATACTCCGAAGATACTCTATTTATATAGGAATATTCAGAAATTAGAATTTAATAGTGCAGTTGTATTTCACAGTTCTGAACTGAAAAGGTTATTCTTTCAGAGGAAACAGAAAGAATCCAGTCTTCCCCCACACCAATATAAAATATTAAAATAAAATTGACAGAACACTCTTAAAGCTTATTCTTCTGGAATACAGTTATCTTCCAGTTATGTTTTTATTCAAAACCTTCCTGAGATACAGAAATGCTGGGCCCTTTGCAAGTTCACTTAGAGAACTTCACCACTGGAGTGAATGTGCATCTCATATCATCAGTACACACTTTCAGCAGCAGCAAAATGTTTCTACATTTGTCTTCTAAGTCATCCAAGCACCTTCCAAGATCTCAATTTTATGTGTGTATATAGATGTATGTATTTTTATATACAATACATATAAGCATATATACCATAACACATACAAGATACATTCCTTTATCAGATTGTCTTATACAAGTTTAACTAGTTCATAGTCTTTGATTAATAATAAACATGCATGTTAGGTCAGAACTTCTGTTTTTAAATCCAGAGCGCACATTACTGCTGCAAGAAACTATTCATACCTACTTCACATGTGCGCATTTCAAAATGTACTTTGATAGCAACTCAGAATGAAGTAACTATGTGTTTGTCTGGTTTTCCCCACCCCACTCTCCCCAGTTCATTTCCTGGAAGAGATGAGTATCCTGTACCCAGGCCTGACAGGGGGTCTCAAATGCATTCCATTTTTTTAAATTATAGAATTTAGCCTAATTTAAAAAAACAAACAAACAAACAAACTATCTTCCCTATCTCCACAAACCTCATCTCTATTGCTACTATAAAACAGCCATTTGGCTTCCTGTCCAGATTTCCACTAAATGGCCCTCTAACAACAACACAGCTCTTCAAGCCTGTATTACCCACCTGCCTAGACAATTAGGCCATAGTCTGGTAGGATTACAAACAGGAGTTTACATTTGCACAATGAATTAGAGGTTCCTAACAGAGAAAGGTCACTTATTTTCATAATTGCACCCACTTCTCTTTGCAACATTTTAGTGTCACAAATTATACCAGAATAAGTGATAACCACGGTATCAACACAGTTATGTTTTGATAGAAAAATATGTTAAAACTCACCATTTGTGTTAGCTGAAAGAACTGTGGGAGAAAAGCAAAGAAAAAAAAAGTTGAATGTGCTGAAATTAACTGAGAAAATAAGTATAGTCTAAAGAATAACGCTCTT